>NC_090398.1:1406195-1559524 GCF_036365525.1 Heterodontus francisci
TCACCCTACACTACTGTACCCTGGATTATTAGTCCAGTAACATAACACCCTACACTACTGTACCCTGGATTATTAGTCCAGTAACATAACACCCTACACTACTGTACCCTGGATTATTAGTCCCCAGTAACATAACACCCTACACTACTGTACCCTGGATTATTAGTCCAGTAACATAACACCCTACACTACTGTACCCTGGATTATTAGTCCAGTAACATAACACCCTACACTACTGTACCCTGGATTATTAGTCCAGTAACATAACACCCTACACTACTGTACCCTGGATTATTAGTCCAGTAACATAACACCCTACACTACTGTACCCTGGATTATTAGTCCAGTAACATAACACCCTACACTACTGTACCCTGGATTATTAGTCCAGTAACATAACACCCTACACTACTGTACCCTGGATTATTAGTCCAGTAACATAACACCCTACACTACTGTACCCTTGATTATTAGTCCAGTAACATAACACCCTACACTACTGTACCCTGATTATTAGTCCAGTAACATAACACCCTACACTACTGTACCCTGGATTATTAGTCCAGTAACATAACACCCTACACTACTGTACCCTGGATTATTAGTCCAGTAACATAACACCCTACACTACTGTACCCTGGATTATTAGTCCAGTAACATAACACCCTACACTACTGTACCCTGGATTATTAGTCCAGTAACATAACACCCTACACTACTGTACCCTGGATTATTAGTCCAGTAACATAACACCCTACACTACTGTACCCTGGATTATTAGTCCAGTAACATAACACCCTACACTACTGTACCCTTGATTATTAGTCCATTAACATAACACCCTACACTACTGTACCCTGGATTATTAGTCCAGTAACATAACACCCTACACTACTGTACCCTTGGATTATTAGTCCATTAACATAACACCCTACACTACTGTACCCTGGATTATTAGTCCAGTAACATAACACCCTACACTACTGTACCCTGGATTATTAGTCCATTAACATAACACCCTACACTACTGTACCCTGGATTATTAGTCCAGTAACATAACACCCTACACTACTGTACCCTTGATTATTAGTCCATTAACATAACACCCTACACTACTGTACCCTGGATTATTAGTCCATTAACATAACACCCTACACTACTGTACCCTTGATTATTAGTCCATTAACATAACACCCTACACTACTGTACCCTGGATTATTAGTCCAGTAACATAACACCCTACACTACTGTACCCTGGATTATTAGTCCAGTAACATAACACCCTACACTACTGTACCCTGGATTATTAGTCAGTAACATAACACCCTACACTACTGTACCCTGGATTATTAGTCCATTAACATAACACCCTACACTACTGTACCCTGGATTATTAGTCCAGTAACATAACACCCTACACTACTGTACCCTGGATTATTAGTCCAGTAACATAACACCCTACACTACTGTACCCTTGATTATTAGTCCATTAACATAACACCCTACACTACTGTACCCTGGATTATTAGTCCAGTAACATAACACCCTACACTACTGTACCCTGATTATTAGTCCATTAACATAACACCCTACACTACTGTACCCTGGATTATTAGTCCAGTAACATAACACCCTACACTACTGTACCCTGGATTATTAGTCCATTAACATAACACCCTACACTACTGTACCCTGGATTATTAGTCCAGTAACATAACACCCTACACTACTGTACCCTGGATTATTAGTCCATTAACATAACACCCTACACTACTGTACCCTGGATTATTAGTCCATTAACATAACACCCTACACTACTGTACCCTGGATTATTAGTCCAGTAACATAACACCCTACACTACTGTACCCTGGATTATTAGTCCATTAACATAACACCCTACACTACTGTACCCTGGATTATTAGTCCATTAACATAACACCCTACACTACTGTACCCTGGATTATTAGTCCATTAACATAACACCCTACACTACTGTACCCTGGATTATTAGTCCAGTAACATAACACCCTACACTACTGTACCCTGGATTATTAGTCCAGTAACATAACACCCTACACTACTGTACCCTTGATTATTAGTCCAGTAACATAACACCCTACACTACTGTACCCTGGATTATTAGTCCATTAACATAACACCCTACACTACTGTACCCTGGATTATTAGTCCAGTAACATAACACCCTACACTACTGTACCCTGGATTATTAGTCCAGTAACATAACACCCTACACTACTGTACCCTGGATTATTAGTCCAGTAACATAACACCCTACACTACTGTACCCTTGATTATTAGTCCAGTAACATAACACCCTACACTACTGTACCCTGGATTATTAGTCCAGTAACATAACACCCTACACTACTGTACCCTGGATTATTAGTCCAGTAACATAACACCCTACACTACTGTACCCTTGATTATTAGTCCAGTAACATAACACCCTACACTACTGTACCCTGGATTATTAGTCCAGTAACATAACACCCTACACTACTGTACCCTGGATTATTAGTCCAGTAACATAACACCCTACACTACTGTACCCTGGATTATTAGTCCATTAACATAACACCCTACACTACTGTACCCTGGATTATTAGTCCAGTAACATAACACCCTACACTACTGTACCCTGGATTATTAGTCCAGTAACATAACACCCTACACTACTGTACCCTTGATTATTAGTCCAGTAACATAACACCCTACACTACTGTACCCTGGATTATTAGTCCAGTAACATAACACCCTACACTACTGTACCCTGGATTATTAGTCCAGTAACATAACACCCTACACTACTGTACCCTTGATTATTAGTCCAGTAACATAACACCCTACACTACTGTACCCTGGATTATTAGTCCAGTAACATAACACCCTACACTACTGTACCCTTGATTATTAGTCCATTAACATAACACCCTACACTACTGTACCCTGGATTATTAGTCCAGTAACATAACACCCTACACTACTGTACCCTGGATTATTAGTCCAGTAACATAACACCCTACACTACTGTACCCTTGATTATTAGTCCAGTAACATAACACCCTACACTACTGTACCCAGGATTATTAGTCCAGTAACATAACACCCTACACTACTGTACCCTGGATTATTAGTCCAGTAACATAACACCCTACACTACTGTACCCTGGATTATTAGTCCAGTAACATAACACCCTACACTACTGTACCCTTGATTATTAGTCCATTAACATAACACCCTACACTACTGTACCCTGGATTATTAGTCCAGTAACATAACACCCTACACTACTGTACCCTGGATTATTAGTCCAGTAACATAACACCCTACACTACTGTACCCTGGATTATTAGTCCAGTAACATAACACCCTACACTACTGTACCCTGGATTATTAGTCCAGTAACATAACACCCTACACTACTGTACCCTGGATTATTAGTCCAGTAACATAACACCCTACACTACTGTACCCTGGATTATTAGTCCAGTAACATAACACCCTACACTACTGTACCCTGGATTATTAGTCCAATAACATAACACCCTACACTACTGTACCCTGGATTATTAGTCCAATAACATAACACCCTACACTACTGTACCCTGGATTATTAGTCCAGTAACATAACACCCTACACTACTGTACCCTGGATTATTAGTCCAATAACATAACACCCTACACTACTGTACCCTGGATTATTAGTCCAATAACATAACACCCTACACTACTGTACCCTGGATTATTAGTCCATTAACATAACACCCTACACTACTGTACCCTGGATTATTAGTCCATTAACATAACACCCTACACTACTGTACCCTTGATTATTAGTCCAGTAACATAACACCCTACACTACTGTACCCTGGATTATTAGTCCATTAACATAACACCCTACACTACTGTACCCTGGATTATTAGTCCATTAACATAACACCCTACACTACTGTACCCTTGATTATTAGTCCATTAACATAACACCCTACACTACTGTACCCTGGATTATTAGTCCATTAACATAACACCCTACACTACTGTACCCTTGATTATTAGTCCAGTAACATAACACCCTACACTACTGTACCCTTGATTATTAGTCCATTAACATAACACCCTACACTACTGTACCCTGGATTATTAGTCCATTAACATAACACCCTACACTACTGTACCCTGGATTATTAGTCCAATAACATAACACCCTACACTACTGTACCCTGGATTATTAGTCCATTAACATAACACCCTACACTACTGTACCCTGGATTATTAGTCCATTAACATAACACCCTACACTACTGTACCCTGGATTATTAGTCCATTAACATAACACCCTACACTACTGTACCCTGATTATTAGTCCAATAACATAACACCCTACACTACTGTACCCTGGATTATTAGTCCATTAACATAACACCCTACACTACTGTACCCTGGATTATTAGTCCATTAACATAACACCCTACACTACTGTACCCTGGATTATTAGTCCAGTAACATAACACCCTACACTACTGTACCCTGGATTATTAGTCCAGTAACATAACACCCTACACTACTGTACCCAGGATTATTAGTCCATTAACATAACACCCTACACTACTGTACCCTGGATTATTAGTCCAGTAACATAACACCCTACACTACTGTACCCTGGATTATTAGTCCAGTAACATAACACCCTACACTACTGTACCCTGGATTATTAGTCCATTAACATAACACCCTACACTACTGTACCCTTGATTATTAGTCCATTAACATAACACCCTACACTACTGTACCCTGGATTATTAGTCCAATAACATAACACCCTACACTACTGTACCCTGGATTATTAGTCCAGTAACATAACACCCTACACTACTGTACCCTTGATTATTAGTCCAGTAACATAACACCCTACACTACTGTACCCTGGATTATTAGTCCAGTAACATAACACCCTACACTACTGTACCCTTGATTATTAGTCCATTAACATAACACCCTACACTACTGTACCCTGGATTATTAGTCCAATAACATAACACCCTACACTACTGTACCCTGGATTATTAGTCCAGTAACATAACACCCTACACTACTGTACCCTGATTATTAGTCCAGTAACATAACACCCTACACTACTGTACCCTGGATTATTAGTCCAGTAACATAACACCCTACACTACTGTACCCTGGATTATTAGTCCATTAACATAACACCCTACACTACTGTACCCTTGATTATTAGTCCATTAACATAACACCCTACACTACTGTACCCTGGATTATTAGTCCAATAACATAACACCCTACACTACTGTACCCTGGATTATTAGTCCAGTAACATAACACCCTACACTACTGTACCCTTGATTATTAGTCCAGTAACATAACACCCTACACTACTGTACCCTGGATTATTAGTCCATTAACATAACACCCTACACTACTGTACCCTGGATTATTAGTCCAGTAACATAACACCCTACACTACTGTACCCTTGATTATTAGTCCAGTAACATAACACCCTACACTACTGTACCCTTGATTATTAGTCCAGTAACATAACACCCTACACTACTGTACCCAGGATTATTAGTCCAGTAACATAACACCCTACACTACTGTACCCTTGATTATTAGTCCAGTAACATAACACCCTACACTACTGTACCCAGGATTATTAGTCCATTAACATAACACCCTACACTACTGTACCCTGGATTATTAGTCCAGTAACATAACACCCTACACTACTGTACCCTTGATTATTAGTCCAGTAACATAACACCCTACACTACTGTACCCTGGATTATTAGTCAGTAACATAACACCCTACACTACTGTACCCTTGATTATTAGTCCAGTAACATAACACCCTACACTACTGTACCCAGGATTATTAGTCCATTAACATAACACCCTACACTACTGTACCCTGGATTATTAGTCCAGTAACATAACACCCTACACTACTGTACCCTTGATTATTAGTCCATTAACATAACACCCTACACTACTGTACCCTGGATTATTAGTCCAGTAACATAACACCCTACACTACTGTACCCTGGATTATTAGTCCATTAACATAACACCCTACACTACTGTACCCTTGATTATTAGTCCAGTAACATAACACCCTACACTACTGTACCCTGGATTATTAGTCCATTAACATAACACCCTACACTACTGTACCCTTGATTATTAGTCCATTAACATAACACCCTACACTACTGTACCCTGGATTATTAGTCCAGTAACATAACACCCTACACTACTGTACCCTTGATTATTAGTCCATTAACATAACACCCTACACTACTGTACCCTGGATTATTAGTCCAATAACATAACACCCTACACTACTGTACCCTGGATTATTAGTCCAATAACATAACACCCTACACTACTGTACCCTGGATTATTAGTCCAGTAACATAACACCCTACACTACTGTACCCTTGATTATTAGTCCAGTAACATAACACCCTACACTACTGTACCCTGGATTATTAGTCCAGTAACATAACACCCTACACTACTGTACCCTGGATTATTAGTCCAATAACATAACACCCTACACTACTGTACCCTGGATTATTAGTCCATTAACATAACACCCTACACTACTGTACCCTGGATTATTAGTCCAGTAACATAACACCCTACACTACTGTACCCTTGATTATTAGTCCAGTAACATAACACCCTACACTACTGTACCCTTGATTATTAGTCCATTAACATAACACCCTACACTACTGTACCCTGGATTATTAGTCCAGTAACATAACACTCTACACTACTGTACCCTGGATTATTAGTCCAGTAACATAACACCCTACACTACTGTACCCTGGATTATTAGTCCATTAACATAACACCCTACACTACTGTACCCTGGATTATTAGTCCAGTAACATAACACCCTACACTACTGTACCCTGGATTATTAGTCCAGTAACATAACACCCTACACTACTGTACCCTGGATTATTAGTCCAGTAACATAACACTCTACACTACTGTACCCTGGATTATTAGTCCAGTAACATAACACCCTACACTACTGTACCCTGGATTATTAGTCCAGTAACATAACACCCTACACTACTGTACCCTGGATTATTAGTCCAGTAACATAACACCCTACACTACTGTACCCTGGATTATTAGTCCAGTAACATAACACTCTACACTACTGTACCCTGGATTATTAGTCCAGTAACATAACACCCTACACTACTGTACCCTGGATTATTAGTCCATTAACATAACACTCTACACTACTGTACCCTGGATTATTAGTCCAGTAACATAACACCCTACACTACTGTACCCTGGATTATTAGTCCAGTAACATAACACCCTACACTACTGTACCCTGGATTATTAGTCCAGTAACATAACACCCTACACTACTGTACCCTGGATTATTAGTCCAGTAACATAACACCCTACACTACTGTACCCTGGATTATTAGTCCAGTAACATAACACTCTACACTACTGTACCCTGGATTATTAGTCCAGTAACATAACACCCTACACTACTGTACCCTGGATTATTAGTCCAGTAACATAACACCCTACACTACTGTACCCTTGATTATTAGTCCATTAACATAACACCCTACACTACTGTACCCTTGATTATTAGTCCAGTAACATAACACCCTACACTACTGTACCCTGGATTATTAGTCCATTAACATAACACCCTACACTACTGTACCCTGGATTATTAGTCCATTAACATAACACCCTACACTACTGTACCCTGGATTATTAGTCCATTAACATAACACCCTACACTACTGTACCCTGGATTATTAGTCCATTAACATAACACCCTACACTACTGTACCCTGGATTATTAGTCCATTAACATAACACCCTACACTACTGTACCCTGGATTATTAGTCCAGTAACATAACACCCTACACTACTGTACCCTGGATTATTAGTCCAGTAACATAACACCCTACACTACTGTACCCTGGATTATTAGTCCAGTAACATAACACCCTACACTACTGTACCCTTGATTATTAGTCCATTAACATAACACCCTACACTACTGTACCCTGGATTATTAGTCCATTAACATAACACCCTACACTACTGTACCCTGGATTATTAGTCCATTAACATAACACCCTACACTACTGTACCCTGGATTATTAGTCCAATAACATAACACCCTACACTACTGTACCCTGGATTATTAGTCCATTAACATAACACCCTACACTACTGTACCCTGGATTATTAGTCCATTAACATAACACCCTACACTACTGTACCCTGGATTATTAGTCCATTAACATAACACCCTACACTACTGTACCCTGGATTATTAGTCCATTAACATAACACCCTACACTACTGTACCCTTGATTATTAGTCCAGTAACATAACACCCTACACTACTGTACCCTGGATTATTAGTCCATTAACATAACACCCTACACTACTGTACCCTGGATTATTAGTCCATTAACATAACACCCTACACTACTGTACCCTGGATTATTAGTCCATTAACATAACACCCTACACTACTGTACCCTGGATTATTAGTCCATTAACATAACACCCTACACTACTGTACCCTGGATTATTAGTCCATTAACATAACACCCTACACTACTGTACCCTGGATTATTAGTCCATTAACATAACACCCTACACTACTGTACCCTGGATTATTAGTCCATTAACATAACACCCTACACTACTGTACCCTGGATTATTAGTCCATTAACATAACACCCTACACTACTGTACCCTGGATTATTAGTCCATTAACATAACACCCTACACTACTGTACCCTGGATTATTAGTCCATTAACATAACACCCTACACTACTGTACCCTGGATTATTAGTCCATTAACATAACACCCTACACTACTGTACCCTGGATTATTAGTCCATTAACATAACACCCTACACTACTGTACCCTGGATTATTAGTCCATTAACATAACACCCTACACTACTGTACCCTTGATTATTAGTCCATTAACATAACACCCTACACTACTGTACCCTTGATTATTAGTCCAGTAACATAACACCCTACACTACTGTACCCTGGATTATTAGTCCAATAACATAACACCCTACACTACTGTACCCTGGATTATTAGTCCATTAACATAACACCCTACACTACTGTACCCTGGATTATTAGTCCAGTAACATAACACCCTACACTACTGTACCCTTGATTATTAGTCAGTAACATAACACCCTACACTACTGTACCCTGGATTATTAGTCCAGTAACATAACACCCTACACTACTGTACCCTGGATTATTAGTCCAGTAACATAACAGCCTATACTACTGTACCCTGGATTATTAGTCCAGTAACATAACACCCTACACTACTGTACCCTGGATTATTAGTCCAGTAACATAACACCCTACACTACTGTACCCTGGATTATTAGTCCAATAACATAACACCCTACACTACTGTACCCTGGATTATTAGTCCAATAACATAACACCCTACACTACTGTACCCTGGATTATTAGTCCAATAACATAACACCCTACACTACTGTACCCTGGATTATTAGTCCAGTAACATAACACCCTACATTACTGTACCCTGGATTATTAGTCCAGTAACATAACACCCTACACTACTGTACCCTGGATTATTAGTCCAGTAACATAACACCCTACACTACTGTACCCTGGATTATTAGTCCAATAACATAACACCCTACACTACTGTACCCTGGATTATTAGTCCAGTAACATAACACCCTACACTACTGTACCCTGGATTATTAGTCCAATAACATAACACCCTACACTACTGTACCCTGGATTATTAGTCCAGTAACATAACACCCTACACTACTGTACCCTGGATTATTAGTCCAATAACATAACACTCTACACTACTGTACCCTTGATTATTAGTCCAGTAACATAACACTCTACACTACTGTACCCTGGATTATTAGTTCAATAACATAACACTCTACACTACTGTACCCTTGATTATTAGTCCATTAACATAACACCCTACACTACTGTACCCTGGATTATTAGTCCAATAACATAACACCCTACACTACTGTACCCTGGATTATTAGTCCAATAACATAACATCCTACACTACTGTACCCTGGATTATTAGTCCAATAACATAACACCCTACACTACTGTACCCTGGATTATTAGTCCAATAACATAACACCCTACACTACTGTACCCTTGATTATTAGTCCAGTAACATAACACCCTACACTACTGTACCCTGGATTATTAGTCCAGTAACATAACACCCTACACTACTGTACCCTGGATTATTAGTCCAATAACATAACACCCTACACTACTGTACCCTTGATTATTAGTCCAGTAACATAACACCCTACACTACTGTACCCTGGATTATTAGTCCAGTAACATAACACCCTACACTACTGTACCCTGGATTATTAGTCCAATAACATAACACCCTACACTACTGTACCCTTGATTATTAGTCCAGTAACATAACACCCTACACTACTGTACCCTGGATTATTAGTCCAGTAACATAACACCCTACACTACTGTACCCTGGATTATTAGTCCAATAACATAACACTCTACACTACTGTACCCTTGATTATTAGTCCAGTAACATAACACTCTACACTACTGTACCCTGGATTATTAGTCCAGTAACATAACACCCTACACTATTGTACCCTTGATTATTAGTCCAATAACATAACACTCTACACTACTGTACCCTGGATTATTAGTCCAGTAACATAACACCCTACACTACTGTACCCTTGATTATTAGTCCATTAACATAACACCCTACACTACTGTACCCTTGATTATTAGTCCATTAACATAACACCCTACACTACTGTACCCTGGATTATTAGTCCAGTAACATAACACCCTACACTACTGTACCCTGGATTATTAGTCCAATAACATAACACCCTACACTACTGTACCCTGGATTATTAGTCCATTAACATAACACCCTACACTACTGTACCCTTGATTATTAGTCCATTAACATAACACCCTACACTACTGTACCCTGGATTATTAGTCCAGTAACATAACACCCTACA
The DNA here is from genome assembly GCF_036365525.1 of Heterodontus francisci. Classification (NCBI taxonomy): domain Eukaryota; kingdom Metazoa; phylum Chordata; class Chondrichthyes; order Heterodontiformes; family Heterodontidae; genus Heterodontus; species Heterodontus francisci. The sequence continues at coordinate 1,417,334 of NC_090398.1, forward strand.
CTACTGTACCCTGGATTATTAGTCCAATAACATAACACCCTACACTACTGTACCCTTGATTATTAGTCCAGTAACATAACACTCTACACTACTGTACCCTGGATTATTAGTCCAGTAACATAACACCCTACACTACTGTACCCTGGATTATTAGTCCATTAACATAACACCCTACACTACTGTACCCTGGATTATTAGTCCATTAACATAACACCCTACACTACTGTACCCTGGATTATTAGTCCAGTAACATAACACCCTACACTACTGTACCCTGGATTATTAGTCCAATAACATAACACCCTACACTACTGTACCCTTGATTATTAGTCCAGTAACATAACACTCTACACTACTGTACCCTGGATTATTAGTCCAGTAACATAACACCCTACACTACTGTACCCTGGATTATTAGTCCATTAACATAACACCCTACACTACTGTACCCTGGATTATTAGTCCAATAACATAACACCCTACACTACTGTACCCTTGATTATTAGTCCAGTAACATAACACTCTACACTACTGTACCCTGGATTATTAGTCCAGTAACATAACACCCTACACTACTGTACCCTGGATTATTAGTCCAATAACATAACATCCTACACTATTGTACCCTTGATTATTAGTCCAGTAACATAACACCCTACACTACTGTACCCTGGATTATTAGTCCAGTAACATAACACCCTACACTACTGTACCCTGGATTATTAGTCCAATAACATAACATCCTACACTATTGTACCCTTGATTATTAGTCCAGTAACATAACACCCTACACTACTGTACCCTGGATTATTAGTCCAATAACATAACATCCTACACTATTGTACCCTTGATTATTAGTCCAGTAACATAACACCCTACACTACTGTACCCTGGATTATTAGTCCAGTAACATAACACCCTACACTACTGTACCCTGGATTATTAGTCCAATAACATAACATCCTACACTATTGTACCCTTGATTATTAGTCCAGTAACATAACACCCTACACTACTGTACCCAGGATTATTAGTCCAGTAACATAACACCCTACACTACTGTACCCTGGATTATTAGTCCAATAACATAACATCCTACACTACTGTACCCTGGATTATTAGTCCAGTAACATAACACCCTACACTACTGTACCCTGGATTATTAGTCCAATAACATAACACCCTACACTACTGTACCCTGGATTATTAGTCCAGTAACATAACACTCTACACTACTGTACCCTGGATTATTAGTCCATTAACATAACACCCTACACTACTGTACCCTGGATTATTAGTCCAGTAACATAACACCCTACACTACTGTACCCTTGATTATTAGTCCAGTAACATAACACCCTACACTACTGTACCCTGGATTATTAGTCCATTAACATAACACCCTACACTACTGTACCCTGGATTATTAGTCCAGTAACATAACACCCTACACTATTGTACCCTTGATTATTAGTCCAGTAACATAACACCCTACACTACTGTACCCTGGATTATTAGTCCAATAACATAACATCCTACACTATTGTACCCTTGATTATTAGTCCAGTAACATAACACCCTACACTACTGTACCCTGGATTATTAGTCCAATAACATAACATCCTACACTATTGTACCCTTGATTATTAGTCCAGTAACATAACACCCTCCACTACTGTACCCTGGATTATTAGTCCAGTAACATAACACCCTACACTACTGTACCCAGGATTATTAGTCCAGTAACATAACACCCTACACTACTGTACCCTGGATTATTAGTCCAGTAACATAACACTCTACACTACTGTACCCTTGATTATTAGTCCATTAACATAACACCCTACACTACTGTACCCTGGATTATTAGTCCAGTAACATAACACTCTACACTACTGTACCCTTGATTATTAGTCCATTAACATAACACCCTACACTACTGTACCCTGGATTATTAGTCCAATAACATAACATCCTACACTATTGTACCCTTGATTATTAGTCCAGTAACATAACACCCTACACTACTGTACCCTGGATTATTAGTCCAGTAACATAACACTCTACACTACTGTACCCTTGATTATTAGTCCATTAACATAACACCCTACACTACTGTACCCTGGATTATTAGTCCAGTAACATAACACTCTACACTACTGTACCCTTGATTATTAGTCCATTAACATAACACCCTACACTACTGTACCCTGGATTATTAGTCCAGTAACATAACACCCTACACTACTGTACCCTGGATTATTCATCCAGTAACATAACACCCTACACTACTGTACCCTGGATTATTAGTCCAATAACATAACACCCTACACTACTGTACCCTGGATTATTAGTCCATTAACATAACACTCTACACTACTGTACCCTGGATTATTAGTCCAGTAACATAACACCCTACACTACTGTACCCTGGATTATTAGTCCAGTAACATAACACCCTACACTACTGTACCCTGGATTATTAGTCCATTAACATAACACCCTACACTACTGTACCCTGGATTATTAGTCCATTAACATAACACCCTACACTACTGTACCCTGGATTATTAGTCCAATAACATAACACCCTACACTACTGTACCCTGGATTATTAGTCCATTAACATAACACTCTACACTACTGTACCCTGGATTATTAGTCCAGTAACATAACACCCTACACTACTGTACCCTGGATTATTAGTCCAGTAACATAACACCCTACACTACTGTACCCTGGATTATTAGTCCAATAACATAACACCCTACACTACTGTACCCTGGATTATTAGTCCAGTAACATAACACCCTACACTACTGTACCCTGGATTATTAGTCCAATAACATAACATCCTACACTATTGTACCCTTGATTATTAGTCCAGTAACATAACACCCTACACTACTGTACCCTGGATTATTAGTCCAGTAACATAACACTCTACACTACTGTACCCTTGATTATTAGTCCATTAACATAACACCCTACACTACTGTACCCTGGATTATTAGTCCAGTAACATAACACCCTACACTACTGTACCCTGGATTATTCATCCAGTAACATAACACCCTACACTACTGTACCCTGGATTATTAGTCCAATAACATAACACCCTACACTACTGTACCCTGGATTATTAGTCCATTAACATAACACTCTACACTACTGTACCCTGGATTATTAGTCCAATAACATAACACTCTACACTACTGTACCCTGGATTATTAGTCCAGTGACATAACACCCTACACTACTGTACCCTGGATTATTAGTCCAGTAACATAACACTCTACACTACTGTACCCTGGATTATTAGTCCAGTCACATAACACCCTACACTACTGTACCCTGGATTATTAGTCCATTAACATAACACCCTACACTACTGTACCCTGGATTATTAGTCCAGTAACATAACACCCTACACTACTGTACTCTGGATTATTAGTCCATTAACATAACACCCTACACTACTGTACCCTGGATTATTAGTCCAGTAACATAACACCCTACACTACTGTACCCTGGATTATTAGTCCAGTAACATAACACCCTACACTACTGTACCCTGGATTATTAGTCCAGTCACATAACACCCTACACTACTGTACCCTGGATTATTAGTCCAGTAACATAACACCCTACACTACTGTACCCTTGATTATTAGTCCATTAACATAACACCCTACACTACTGTACCCTGGATTATTAGTCCAGTAACATAACACCCTACACTACTGTACCCTGGATTATTAGTCCAGTAACATAACACCCTACACTACTGTACCCTGGATTATTAGTCCAGTCACATAACACCCTACACTACTGTACCCTGGATTATTAGTCCAGTAACATAACACCCTACACTACTGTACCCTTGATTATTAGTCCATTAACATAACACCCTACACTACTGTACCCTGGATTATTAGTCCAGTAACATAACACCCTACACTACTGTACCCTGGATTATTAGTCCAGTAACATAACACCCTACACTACTGTACCCTGGATTATTAGTCCAGTCACATAACACCCTACACTACTGTACCCTGGATTATTAGTCCAGTAACATAACACCCTACACTACTGTACCCTGGATTATTAGTCCAGTCACATAACACCCTACACTACTGTACCCTGGATTATTAGTCCAGTAACATAACACCCTACACTACTGTACCCTGGATTATTAGTCCAGTAACATAACACCCTACACTACTGTACCCTGGATTATTAGTCCAGTCACATAACACCCTACACTACTGTACCCTGGATTATTAGTCCAGTAACATAACACCCTACACTACTGTACCCTGGATTATTAGTCCAGTAACATAACACCCTACACTACTGTACCCTGGATTATTAGTCCAGTAACATAACACCCTACACTACTGTACCCTGGATTATTAGTCCATTAACATAACACCCTACACTACTGTACCCTGGATTATTAGTCCAATAACATAACACTCTACACTACTGTACCCTGGATTATTAGTCCATTAACATAACACTCTACACTACTGTACCCTTGATTATTAGTCCAGTAACATAACACCCTACACTACTGTACCCTGGATTATTAGTCCATTAACATAACACCCTACACTACTGTACCCTGGATTATTAGTCCAATAACATAACACTCTACACTACTGTACCCTGGATTATTAGTCCATTAACATAACACTCTACACTACTGTACCCTTGATTATTAGTCCAGTAACATAACACCCTACACTACTGTACCCTGGATTATTAGTCCATTAACATAACACCCTACACTACTGTACCCTGGATTATTAGTCCAGTAACATAACACCCTACACTACTGTACCCTGGATTATTAGTCCAGTAACATAACACCCTACACTACTGTACCCTTGATTATTAGTCCAGTAACATAACACCCTACACTACTGTACCCTGGATTATTAGTCCAGTAACATAACACCCTACACTACTGTACCCTGGATTATTAGTCCAGTAACATAACACCCTACACTACTGTACCCTTGATTATTAGTCCAGTAACATAACACCCTACACTACTGTACCCTGGATTATTAGTCCATTAACATAACACCCTACACTACTGTACCCTGGATTATTAGTCCATTAACATAACACCCTACACTACTGTACCCTGGATTATTAGTCCATTAACATAACACTCTACACTACTGTACCCTTGATTATTAGTCCAGTAACATAACACCCTACACTACTGTACCCTGGATTATTAGTCCATTAACATAACACTCTACACTACTGTACCCTTGATTATTAGTCCAGTAACATAACACCCTACACTACTGTACCCTGGATTATTAGTCCAATAACATAACACTCTACACTACTGTACCCTGGATTATTAGTCCATTAACATAACACTCTACACTACTGTACCCTTGATTATTAGTCCAGTAACATAACACCCTACACTACTGTACCCTGGATTATTAGTCCAATAACATAACACTCTACACTACTGTACCCTTGATTATTAGTCCAGTAACATAACACTCTACACTACTGTACCCTTGATTATTAGTCCATTAACATAACACCCTACACTACTGTACCCTGGATTATTAGTCCAGTAACATAACACCCTACACTACTGTACCCTGGATTATTAGTCCAATAACATAACACCCTACACTACTGTACCCTTGATTATTAGTCCAGCAACATAACACCCTACACTACTGTACCCTGGATTATTAGTCCATTAACATAACACCCTACACTACTGTACCCTGGATTATTAGTCCATTAACATAACACTCTACACTACTGTACCCTTGATTATTAGTCCAGTAACATAACACCCTACACTACTGTACCCTGGATTATTAGTCCAATAACATAACACTCTACACTACTGTACCCTGGATTATTAGTCCATTAACATAACACTCTACACTACTGTACCCTTGATTATTAGTCCAGTAACATAACACCCTACACTACTGTACCCTGGATTATTAGTCCAATAACATAACACTCTACACTACTGTACCCTTGATTATTAGTCCAGTAACATAACACTCTACACTACTGTACCCTTGATTATTAGTCCATTAACATAACACCCTACACTACTGTACCCTGGATTATTAGTCCAGTAACATAACACCCTACACTACTGTACCCTGGATTATTAGTCCAATAACATAACACCCTACACTACTGTACCCTTGATTATTAGTCCATTAACATAACACTCTACACTACTGTACCCTTGATTATTAGTCCATTAACATAACACCCTACACTACTGTACCCTGGATTATTAGTCCAATAACATAACACCCTACACTACTGTACCCTGGATTATTAGTCCAATAGCATAACATCCTACACTACTGTACCCTGGATTATTAGTCCAATAACATAACACCCTACACTACTGTACCCTGGATTATTAGTCCAGTAACATAACACCCTACACTACTGTACCCTGGATTATTAGTCCAATAACATAACACCCTACACTACTGTACCCTTGATTATTAGTCCAGTAACATAACACCCTACACTACTGTACCCTGGATTATTAGTCCAATAACATAACATCCTACACTACTGTACCCTGGATTATTAGTCCAATAACATAACACCCTACACTACTGTACCCTGGATTATTAGTCCAATAACATAACACCCTACACTACTGTACCCTGGATTATTAGTCCAATAACATAACACCCTACACTACTGTACCCTGGATTATTAGTCCAATAACATAACACCCTACACTACTGTACCCTGGATTATTAGTCCATTAACATAACACCCTACACTACTGTACCCTTGATTATTAGTCCAGTAACATAACACCCTACACTACTGTACCCTGGATTATTAGTCCAATAACATAACACCCTACACTACTGTACCCTGGATTATTAGTCCAATAACATAACACCCTACACTACTGTACCCCGGATTATTAGTCCAGTAACATAACACCCTACACTACTGTACCCTGGATTATTAGTCCATTAACATAACACCCTACACTACTGTACCCTGGATTATTAGTCCATTAACATAACACCCTACACTACTGTACCCTTGATTATTAGTCCAGTAACATAACACCCTACACTACTGTACCCTGGATTATTAGTCCAGTAACATAACACCCTACACTACTGTACCCTGGATTATTAGTCCAATAACATAACACCCTACACTACTGTACCCTGGATTATTAGTCCAGTAACATAACACCCTACATTACTGTACCCTGGATTATTAGTCCAGTAACATAACACCCTACACTACTGTACCCTGGATTATTAGTCCATTAACATAACACCCTACACTACTGTACCCTTGATTATTAGTCCAGTAACATAACACCCTACACCACTGTACCCTGGATTATTAGTCCAATAACATAACACCCTACACTACTGTACCCTGGATTATTAGTCCAATAACATAACACCCTACACTACTGTACCCTGGATTATTAGTCCAGTAACATAACACCCTACATTACTGTACCCTGGATTATTAGTCCAGTAACATAACACCCTACATTACTGTACCCTGGATTATTAGTCCAGTAACATAACACCCTACACTACTGTACCCAGGATTATTAGTCCAATAACATAACACCCTACACTACTGTACCCTGGATTATTAGTCCAGTAACATAACACTCTACACTACTGTACCCTGGATTATTAGTCCAGTAACATAACACCCTACATTACTGTACCCTGGATTATTAGTCCAGTAACATAACACCCTACACTACTGTACCCAGGATTATTAGTCCAATAACATAACACCCTACACTACTGTACCCTGGATTATTAGTCCAATAACATAACACCCTACACTACTGTACCCTGGATTATTAGTCCAGTAACATAACACCCTACACTACTGTCTTTGTTACTTTTTCTACTGTCCGATCACCTCCTGAATTCTGAATTCCTTTGTTCTCACTTTAATTCGCAATCCCAAATGAGGGCATATTGACGGATGACCTTCCCATGCCTGTTTCTAATGTGTGCGCTTTGCCCTGTCGGCGTTGTGTTGTGGACTTTTTCATTTGTCGCTCTCCGAAGGGACTGTCTATTGATCTTACAAAATCGGCAGAGTTTGAATGATCTTTATTGACGTCGTTCTCCCTGGCTGTTTGTCTCTCTCTCCTGGAATAAGCCTGTTTCCTTCGCAGGCTGTTAGAGCTAACACAGATAGAGAGAGGGCAGTGTCGGTCTGTTCTTTCTGTCCCCCCGATGTGCCCCCGCCAGCAATGGAGATCAGCATCATTCCGCCTCGTCCGTTCATCCTTCCCATCTGGGCCCAGCGCATCATTCTCACCTCTTGCGGGCCGAACTGATATGTTGTCTCTGCCTATTGAGCTGATATATTGCATCTGCAGTGCGATTCATCGTTCGACCGTTGTCAACCGCTTGTGACCGTGAACCTGTTTTTGGATAATCTGTGACTCCTTGTACTAAATCTTAAACCACCGCTCCATACTGCCGCACGAAACCCCAAGTGATGAGATTAAACCTCTGTGTATTTGTGATGGTGAGTTTAATGTGCTTCTGCGGTCAAAATACATACAGTCCCGAGCCCCGTAATGTCAGACCACAGGCTAGCGCCACTCTAAACTTCATCTTAATTTATATGTCAAATCACCCTTGAGATATCTAGCACACCCTGTGATGATCAGTCAAGTCATCATATAAATAATCTTCATCACCCTGCTCCTGGCAAAGGTTCATTCAAATTCTGTATCTCCCCCAATATTGCACCATTCATTTGTGTGTGTGTGTGCATGTATGATTGAATGTGTGTGTGTGAATGAATGTGTGTATGTATGAATGAATGTGTGTGTATGAATGAATATATGTGTGTATGTATGTATGAATGAATGCATGTGTGTGTGTACGTATGAATGAATGTGTGTGTACAGATGAATGAATGTGTGTATGTATGAATGAATGTGTGTATGTATGAATGAATATGTGTGCACGTATGAATGAATGTGTATGTGTATGTATGAATGAATGTGTGTGTATGTATGAATGAATGTGTATGTGTATGTATGAATGAATGTGTGTGTATGTATGAATGAATGTGTGTGTATGTATGAATGAATGTGTATGTGTATGTATGAATGAATGTGTGTATGTATGAATGAATGTGTGTATGTATGAATGAATGCATGTGTGTGTGTACGTATGAATGAATGTGTGTGTACAGATGAATGAATGTGTGTATGTATGAATGAATGTGTGTATGTATGAATGAATATGTGTGCACGTATGAATGAATGTGTATGTGTATGTATGAATGAATGTGTGTGTATGTATGAATGAATGTGTGTATGTATGAATGAATATGTGTGCACGTATGAATGAATGTGTATGTGTATGTATGAATGAATGTGTGTGTATGTATGAATGAATGTGTGTATGTATGAATGAATATGTGTGCACGTATGAATGAATGTGTATGTGTATGTATGAATGAATGTGTGTGTATGTATGAATGAATGTGTGTGTATGTATAAATGAATGTGTATGTGTATGTATGAATGAATGTGTGTGTATGTATGAATGAATGTGTGTGTATGTATAAATGAATGTGTATGTGTATGTATGAATGAATGTGTGTGTATGTATGAATGAATGTGTGTATGTCTGAATGAATGTGTGTATGTATGAATGAATGTGTGTGTGTGTATGCGCATAAGTGTGTGTGAGTGAAAGAGTGTATGTGTCTTTGTGCGTCTGTGGCAGTACGTGTGTGTCTGCGTCTCTCTCCATGTGTGTGTGTCTGTGTGTGTGTCTGTTAATGTCCGTCTACATGTCTATGTCTGCCTATGTTTCTCTGCCTCTATGGCTGTATATCTGCCTTTCTGCTCTGTCGCAGTGACTGATGCCCCTTTGACCCATGCCCCTAAAACAATGACTGCCCCCCCCCTCCCCCCACCACCCCCCTCCTCCTTCCCCACCACCTCCCCGAAGGCGACCGGTGCAGTTCGGACTATATCGGAACGTTGTAGATGGTTGTCGTGGAGGCAGAGTATGCTGCGGGCTGTTCATTTCTCGGGTAGCTTGAGGAAAAGCCGAGTTGAAGGTCGGGGGGTGCAGCCTGAACGATGATCATTGTCTGAAAAACACAAGCCGATGGGAAGAGCAGAGTCAACGCCAACAGCTGAAATGCCAGCAGTCCCGAGAGACAATTAGGAATAAGAAGAGAAGTCAAGTGAAACTGTTTTAATGCAAGGAGACATGGAATCACAGAACAGTGGAGCAGGGGAGGCCACCGAATCAGTCAGTGTAAATAATTCAAAGAACCATTTACAGAAATATCTGGCGAAAGACTTGCAGGTTGATCGGTAAATTGGCCATTAAAAATTGCTCCCAGTATAGGTAGGCGATAGGGGAATTGAGAGAAGGTGGGGATGTGAGAGGGTAATGGGATAAATGTAGGATGAGTAAAAATGGGTGGTTGATGGTCGGCACAGACTCGGTGGGCCGAAGGGCCTGCTTCAGTGCTGCATCTCTTAAATAAAATAAATAAAAACAAATAGAGAGGAGAGATTGAGAGACGTGGCGCGGAGGCAGGTTAGATGGGGGTCGGTCTGGCACAAAAGGGACAGCTTGTCCGGGAGGGTAACCTTTTCCTGTCTCTGAACATTCTCAAGTCGAAGCCGTTTATATATTTTTTTTTGCGTGCACGCCTGCTTTTAAATCAAAAGACAATTTCCGTGCGTGCAATGTCGAATGCGGAGCGGCGGTTGAACATTGAGATGCGGGTTCTGCTGTCACTCAATTTGAAATCGCCCCATTTGAGAGAATGAACCCCCAAAATGAAAGTCAGGTTTGGAACGACGGCCACGGCTGTCGGGCAGTTCCGGTGGGCTGATGCCTGGATGTTAGTGCTGGTTTGTAAATGAATTAATGTGGAGTGCCAGCGAGTCAGGTAACGTGATGTCCGACAGGATGTCTTTGACTTTATTTCACTGACAGATGTGCAATATGGTCAGGTTAACTGTGTCCAGGAGTGGAGTCAGTGCAGGCGGTCTGCGACTGGCCCGCCAGACTCGAGAGTCAGAATCAGCAAGTAACATCTGCAGACTAACCTGCTAACTAGCATAATTACATCAAAAAGACAGCATGGAGACCAGCAGTTTGTACAGTCCCCGCCACTCTCCCTCAGTACTGACCCTCCGACAGTGCAGCACTCCCTCAGTACTGACCCTCCGACAGTACAGCACTCCCTCAGTACTGACCCTCCGACAGTGCAGCACTCCCTCAGTACTGACCCTCCGACAGTGCAGCACTCCCTCAGTACTGACCCTCTGACAGTGCAGCACTCCCTCAGTACTGACCCTCCGACAGTGCAGCACTCCCTCAGTACTGACCCTCCGACAGTGCAGCACTCCCTCAGTACTGACCCTCCGACAGTGCAGCACTCCCTCAGGACTGGCCCTCCGACAGTACAGCACTCCCTCAGTACTGACCCTCCGACAGTGCAGCACTCCCTCAGTACTGACCCTCCGACAGTGCAGCACTCCCTCAGTACTGACCCTCCGACAGTACAGCACTCCCTCAGTACTGACCCTCCGACAGTGCAGCACTCCCTCAGTACTGACCCTCTGACAGTGCAGCACTCCCTCAGTACTGACCCTCCGACAGAGCAGCACTCCCTCAGTACTGACCCTCCGACAGTGCAGCACTCCCTCAGTACTGACCCTCTGACAGTGCAGCACTCCCTCAGTACTGACCCTCCGACAGTACAGCACTCCCTCAGTATTGACCCTCTGACAGTGCGGCGTTCCCTCAGTACTGACCCTCTGACAGTGCAGCACTCCCTCAGTACTGGCCCTCCGACAGTGCAGCACTCCCTCAGTACTGACCCTCCGACAGTGCAGCACTCCCTCAGTACTGACCCTCCGACAGTGCAGCACTCCCTCAGTACTGACCCTCTGACAGTGCAGCACTCCCTCAGTACTGACCCTCTGACAGTGCAGCACTCCCTCAGTACTGACCCTCTGACAGTGCAGCACTCCCACAGTACTGACCCTCTGACAGTGCAGGACTCCCTCAGTACTGACCCTCCGACAGTGCAGCATTCCCTCAGTACTGACCCTCCAACAGTGCAGCACTCCCTCAGTACTGACCCTCCGACAGTGCAGCATTCCCTCAGTACTGACCCTCCGACAGTGCAGCACTCCCTCAGTACTGACCCTCCGACAGTGCAGCACTCCCACAGTACTGACCCTCCGACAGTGCAGCATTCCCTCAGTACTGACCCTCCGACAGTGCAGCACTCCCTCAGTACTGACCCTCCGACAGCGCAGCATTCCCTCAGTACTGACCCTCCGACAGTGCAGCGCTCCCTCACTACTGACCCTCCGACAGTGCAGCGCTCCCTCACTACTGACCCTCCGACAGTGCAGCATTCCCTCGGTACTGACCCTTCAAAGGCATAGGTGACATTGACTCACCTGTGCTGCTTCCGTGGTGCAGCAGCGAAGCCTCTTGCAGTTGACCATTGCCACGACAACAGAGAGGGCCAACGAGAAAATGCAGTTCAACAGGAGGAGCACCATCAGAGCAGAAAGTACAGACTGGAGAAGATAGAACATGGAGCGGAGAAGTGGTGAGTCACTGTGTGTGTGCAAAGCCATTTTGACAGGATATTTTAATGGAAACAGCAAACTCTCTTTACTGAAACCACTTGCTGAAGAGTTCGGCACGGTGCATCAGACTGGGGGCATGTTGGGGATTGAATTAGCGGCTCTGGTTCTCTGACTGGAGAATCCAGATCCCTCTCCATCATCAACACTGCCTTCTTCCACCTCTGTAACATGGCCCGTCCCCACCCCTGTCTCAGCTCATCCGCTGCTGAAACCCTCATCCCTGCCTCTGTCACCTCCAGACTTGACTATTCCAACACTCTCCTGGCTGCTCTCCCACATTCTACCCTCCGTAAACTTCAGCTCATCCGAAACTCTGCTGTCCCCGCCCCCCCCCCCGTGTCCGAACTCACACCGAGTCCCATTCACCCCTCACCCCCTGTGCTCACTGATCCACCCTGACTCCCACTCTGGCCCATATAGTACTACCTATCTCTGTAACCTCCTCCAGCCCCGACAACACTCCCTATCTCTGTAACCTCCTCCAGTATCTACAACACTCCCTATCTCTGTAACCTCCTCCAGTATCTACAACACTCCCTATCTCTGTAACCTCCTCCAGCCCCAACAACACTCCCTATCTCTGTAACCTCCTCCAGTCTCTACAACACTCCCTATCTCTGTAACCTCCTCCAGCCCCAACAACCCTCCCTATCTCTGTAACCTCCTCCAGTATCTACAACACTCCCTATCTCTGTAACCTCCTCCAGTCCCTACAACACTCCCTATCTCTGTAACCTCCTCCAGTCTCTACAACTCTCCCTATCTCTGTAACCTCCTCCAGCCCCGACAACACTCCCTATCTCTGTAACCTCCTCCAGTCTCTACAACCCTCCCTATCTCTGTAACCTCCTCCAGTCCCTACAACACTCCCTATCTCTGTAACCTCCTCCAGTCCCTACAACCCTCCCTATCTCTGTAACCTCCTCCAGTCCCTACAACACTCCCTATCTCTGAAACCTCCTCCAGTCTCTACAACACTCCCTATCTCTGTAACCTCCTCCAGTCCCTACAACACTCCCTATCTCTGTAACCTCCTCCAGCCCCTACAACCCTCCCTATCTCTGTAACCTCCTCCAGTCTCTACAACTCTCCCTATCTCTGTAACCTCCTCCGGTCCCTACAACCCTCCCTATCTCTGTAACCTCCTCCAGTCTCTACAACTCTCCCTATCTCTGTAACCTCCTCCAGTCCCTACAACCCTCCCTATCTCTGTAACCTCCTCCAGTCTCTACAACTCTCCCTATCTCTGTAACCTCCTCCGGTCCCTACAACCCTCCCTATCTCTGTAACCTCCTCCAGTCTCTACAACCCTCCCTATCTCTGTAACCTCCTCCAGTCTCTACAACTCTCCCTATATCTGTAACCTCCTCCGGTCCCTACAACCCTCCCTATCTCTGTAACCTCCTCCAGTCCCGACAACCCTCCCTATCTCTGTAACCTCCTCCGGTCCCTACAACCCTCCCTATCTCTGTAACCTCCTCCAGTCCCCACAACTCTCCCTATCTCTGTAACCTCCTCCGGTCCCTACAACCCTCCCTATCTCTGGAACCTCCTCCAGTCCCTACAACTCTCCCTATCTCTGGAACCTTCTCCAGTCCCTCCAACCCTTCGAGATCTCTGTAACCTCCTCCAGCCCCTACAACCCTCCCTATCTCTGGAACCTCCTCCAGTCCCTACAACCCTCCCTATCTCTGGAACCTACTCCAGTCCCTACAACTCTCCCTATCTCGGTAACATCCTCCAGTCCCTACAACCCTCCCTATCTCTGTAACCTCCTCCAGCCCCTACAACCCTCCCTATCTCTGTAACCTCCTCCAGCCCCTACAACCCTCCCTATCTCTGGAACCTCCTCCAGTCCCTACAACTCTCCCTATCTCGGTAACATCCTCCAGTCCATACAACCCTCCCTATCTCTGTAACCTCCTCCGGTCCCTACAACCCTCCCTATCTCTGGAACCTCCTCCAGTCCCTACAACTCTCCCTATCTCTGTAACCTCCCCCAGTCCCTACATCCCTCCCTATCTCTGTTAGCTCCTCCGGTCCCAACAACCCTCCCTATCTCTGTAACCTCCTCCAGTCCCTACAACTCTCCCTATCTCTGTAACCTCCTCCGGTTCCTACAACCCTCCCTATCTCTGTCACCTCCTCCAGTCCCTACAACACTCCCTATCTCTGTAACCCCCTCCAGTTCCTACAAACCTCCCACTCTCTGTAACGTCCTCCAGTCCCTACATCCCTCCCTATCTCTGTAACCTGCTGCAGTCCCTACATCCCTCCCTATCTCTGTCACCTCCTCCAGTCAACTCTCCCTATCTCTGTAACCTCCTCCAGTCCCTACATCCCTCCCTATCTCTGTAACCTCCTCCAGCCCCTACAACACTCCCTATCTCTGTAACCTCCTCCAGCACCGACAACCCTCCCTATCACTGTAACCTCCTCCAGTCCCTACAATCCTCCCTATCTCTGTAACCTCCTCCAGCCCATACAACTCTCCCTGTCTCTGTAACTTCCTCCAGCCCCTACTATCCTCCTTATCTCTGTAACCTCCTCCAGCCCCTACAACCCTCCCTATCTCTGTAACCTCCTCCAGCCCCTACAACACTCCCTATCTCTGTAACCTCCTCCAGCACCGACAACCCTCCCTATCACTGTAACCTCCTCCAGTCCCTACAATCCTCCCTATCTCTGTAACCTCCTCCAGCCCCTACAACTCACCCTGTCTCTGTAACTTCCTCCAGCCCCTACTATCCTCCTTATCTCTGTAACCTCCTCCAGCCCCTACAACCCTCCCTATCTCTGTAACCTCCTCCAGTCCCTACAACCCTCTCTATCTCTGTAACCTCCTCCAGTCCCTACAACCCTCCGAGATCTCTGCGCTCCTCCAATTCCGGCCTCTTGAGCATCCCCCGATTTTAATCTCTCCACCATTGGCGGCCGTGCCTTCAGCTGCCTGGGCCCTAAGCTCTGGAATTCCCTCCCTAAACCTCTCCGTCTCTCTCTCTCCTCCTTTAAGATGCTCCTTAAAACCTCCCTCTTTGACCCAGTGTTTGCTCACCTGACCCGAATATCTCCTTCCGTGGCTGGTAGGATGATGTCACTCAAGGAGCTGGGAATAGTGAGGTGATGTCACTCAGGGAGTAGGGACTGGTGGGATGATGTCACAAGATAGCAGCATAACTGGGAAGATGTCGAAAGATGGTGGGAATACTGAGATGAGATGTTGATGTCACCAGATGGCGGGAATGGAGGGGAGTAATGTCACTGAAGGAAGCAAGATTTTGTCACAAGGAGACGGGAGTTGTAGGTATATTGACAATGAGGTGAATTTACGGGAATGTTGTCACGAAGAGGTGAGGTTACTGGGATGAGGTCACAAGGGGCGGGTTTAAGAGGATGTTGTCACTAGGAGGTGTGGACAGTGAGGTGATGTCTCTCAGCGAGGAGGGTCTGGTGTGATGATGTCACTCGGAGGAGGGACTGGTGTGATGATGTTACTCGGAGGACGGTGTGATGATGTCACTCAGGGAGGTGGGACATGTGTATGATGTCACTCAAGGAGATGGGACTGGTATGATGTTGTCACGAGGTGGTGGGACTAGTGAGGTGACTGCTCAGGGAGGAGGAACTGGATGATGGATTACTTGGATGATGTCACAACAAGGCGTTATGAGGAGGAGGGGAGTTGTAGCTATATTGAGAAGGAGGTGGCGTTACGGGGCTGTTGTCACTAGGAAGTGGGATTACTGGGGTGATGTCAGAAGAAGGTGAGATTATGGGCATGATGTCACAAGCAGACGAGGTGGCTGGGATGGTATGACATGGAGGCGGGGATACTGGGATGGTGTCACATGGAGGTGGGGTTGCTGGGATGATGTCACATGGAGGTGGGGTTGCTGGGATGGTGTCATATGGAGGCGGGGTTACTGGAATGGTGTCACATGGAGGCGGGGTTACTGGGATGATGTCAAAGGGAGGCAGGATTACTGGGATGATGTCACAAGGTGGCGGGGTTACTGGGATGATGTCAAAGGGAACCGGGGTTAAGTGGATGATATCACAAGGAGGCGGGGATACTCAGATGATATCACAAGGAGGCAAGGTTACTGGGATGATGTCACAAGGAAGGCGCGGTTACTGTGATGATGTCACAATGTGGCAGGATTAATGGGATAGTGTCACAAGAAGGTGGGGTTACTGGGATGATGTCACAAGAATGCGGGGTTACTGGGATGATGTCACAAGGATGCCGTGTTACTGGAATGATGTCACAAGGAGGCGGGGTTACTGGGATGGTGTCACAAGAATGCAGAGTTACTGGGATGATGTCACAAGGAGGCTGGGTTACTGGGATGATGTCACAAGGAGGCAGGGTTAATGGGATGGTTTCACAAGGAGGCTGGTTTACTCGGATGATGTCACAAGGAGGTGGAGTTACTGGGATGGTGTCACAAGAATGCAGAGTTACTGGGATGATGTCACAAGGATGCCGTGTTACTGGAATGATGTCACAAGGAGGCGGGGTTACTGGGATGGTGTCACAAGAATGCAGAGTTACTGGGATGATGTCACAAGGATGCCGTGTTACTGGAATGATGTCACAAGGAGGCGGGGTTACTGGGATGGTGTCACAAGGAGGCAGGTTTACTCGGATGATGTCACAAGGAGGCTGGGTTACTGGGATGGTGTCACAAGGAGGCAGGTTTACTCGGATGATGTCACAAGGAGGCAGGGTTACTGGGATGATGTCACAAGGAGGCAGGGTTAATGGGATGGTTTCACAAGGAAGCTGGCTTACTCGGATGATGTCACAAGGAGGCAGGGTTACTGGGATGATGTCACAAGGAGGCAGGGTTAATGGGATGGTTTCACAAGGAAGCTGGCTTACTCGGATGATGTCACAAGGAGGTGGAGTTACTGGGATGATATCACAAGGAGGCGTGGTTACTGGGATGATATCACAAGGTGGCATGGTTACTGGGATGATGTCACAAGGCGGCGGGGTTACTGGGATGATGTCACAAGGTGGCGTGGTTACTGGGATGATGTCACAAGGTGGCAGGGTTACTGGGATGATGTCGAAGGGAGGCGGGGTTACTGGGATGATGTCAAAGGGAGGCGGGGTTACTGGGATGACGTCGAAGGGAGACGGGGTTACTGGGATGATGTCAAAGGGAGGCGGGGTTACTGGGATGATGTCAAAGGGAGGCGGGGTTACTGGGATGACGTCGAAGGGCGGTGGGGTTACTGGGATGATGTCAAAGGGAGGCGGGGTTACTGGGATGATGTCGAAGGGAGGCGGGGTTACTGGGATGATGTCGAAGGGAGGCGGGGTTACTGGGATGATGTCGAAGGGAGGCGGGGTTTACTGGACTCCACCCAACCCGATCCAGCTGTCGGACAGCAAAGGAGAATGGCAGGGATCTCCTGGCTGTGACTCATTAACTAACGTCAGTGCCCGGTTACCAGGCAATACAGGATTGCTGTCTTTCTGCCATCACAGAGCAGCCATTTCGACTCACCGCCCAACTGAAAAAGAAGCAGAAGAATCCATAGCAATTGTAGAAGTTGACCGTCAAGGCGTAGAGAATGATAGCGGGAATGCAGGCCAAACCATTGATGACATTCATAACTAAACAGCCGATGCTCTGAGGGATAAAAGCACACTGTCAAAATTCTTGGTATCACTTGTCAAAAGGAACTCCCACTCAACAGCATCCCCCTCTCAGCCTCAGGACAAGCCAAAGCTCCTCCTGGACAAAGACCCCACAAACTGCACCCTTCAATTCAGGTGTATTTCTCCTCATCTCCCCCTCTGCTCCCTCTGCCGAGTATCTTCAATCTGTGTCCTCTGGTTACCGACCCTCCTGCCACTGCAAAATCTTTCTCCTCATTTACTCCCTCCAAATCCCCTCAGGGTTTTGAACGCCTCAATTAAATCTCCTCTTAACCTTCTGTGCTACGAGGAGAACAAACCCAACTTCTCTCAGTCTCTCCGATTGCTGGAGATCACCAGATCCCCAAGCATTGGCCTGGAATTCCTCCCACAAGCGGCGGCGCTGCTTTTGCTGCCGTGTACAGCCTACGGGATCTTGCTGTGCGCCACCAGGCGGCAGCGTCATTGGCTGCAGCTCAGAAAATGCCTGATTTGTGAAGCCATCCCACAACAATGGAACCCCCCCCACCCCCCTTCCACCACCGGGAACGGCGGTTGACGTTGGCAAATCCGTTTGTGACGGTTTCTTCCGCTCCAGTCCCACATTTCAAACACTTACCAGAGATGACTGTGAAGAGGTTCGGACAGCAAGAGCCAACATCCCTGCAACTGTGGACTTTAAACGGAGACGCCTGGTTAGAAACGCACACAGACACACGGGTCAAAATACCAAACAGAAGATTCATGGCCAGTTAGATAGACCAGTCTGCAGTCTGATTCCCTCCTCCAGTCCACAACCTCAGCTGTCTCTTTCTGGTCACTGTTAAAATGTGACAGCCAGAGTGTGAGAGCTGGGACACATAGCAACACAGGAGCAGGAGTAGGCCATTCGGCCCATCGATCCTGCTCCGCCATTCGAACAGATCATGGCTGATCATCCACCTCTCTACACCATTTTTCCCCCACTATCTCCATATCCCTTGATGTCATTAGTATCCAGATGTCTATCGATTTCTGTCTTGAACGTGCTCAATGATTGAGCTTCACAGACCTCTGGGGTAGAGAATTCCAAAGATTCACCAACCTCTGAGTGAAGAAATTCCTCCTCATCTCAGTCTTAAATGGCCTACCTCTTATTCTGAGACTGTGTCCCCTGGTCCCGGACTCACCAGCCAGGGGAAACCTCCTATCCACATCCACCCTGTCACGTCCTGTAAGAGTTTTGTAAGTTTCAACGAGATCACCTCTCATTATTCGAAACTCCAGAGAATACAGGCCCAGTCTCCACAATCCCTCCTCATAAAACAATCCCTCCATCCCAGGGATTAGTCTGGTGAACCTCCGTTACACTCACTCACAAGTATATCCTTCCTTAGATAAGGAGACCAAAACTGTCCACAATACTCCAAGTGTGGTCCCACCAAGACTCTATACAATTGCAGCCAAACTTCTTTACTCCAGTTCTCAAATCTCCTTGCGATAAAGGCCAACATACCATTTGCCTTCCTAATTGCTTGCTGCACCTGCATGTTAGCTTTCAGTGACTCATGAACAAGGACACCCAGGTTCCTTTGGACATCAACACTTCCCAACCTCTCACCATTTAAGAAATACTCTGTTTTGTTTTCTACCAAAGTGGATCACTTCACACTTATTCACATTCTATTCCATCTGCCGTGTTCTTGCTCATTCAATTAGCCGGTCCAAGTCCCCTTGAAGCCTCCCTGAATCCTCCTCACAACTTACATTCCCACAAGATGAGCTATATCCCAGATTATTAAAGGAGACGGCTATAGAGATAGTGGATGCATTGGTGGTGATCTTTCCACATTCTATAGATTCTGGAAGGGTTCCTGCAGACTGCTAAGTAGAAAATATAACCCCACTGTTTAAGAAGGGAGCGAGAGAGAAAACGGAAAACTACAGACCTTTGACTTCATAGGGAAAATGTTAGAATCTATTATAAAAAGTTTTGAGAACTAGAAACTTAGTATTTGGATTTTCAGAAGGCTTTTTCCCACCTAGTTTTGTGTAATCTTTTCACAGGATTATTATCTCTTGATAATCTCGTCTTCATCAGACACATAATCTGTCCTCAAGCCACACAGGGAGATATTCGGGTCAGGTGACCAACAGCTCGTTCAAAGAGGGAGGATTTAAGGAGAGTCTTAAAGGAGGAGAGAGAGGGAGAGAGGCGGAGAGGGTTAGGGAGGGAATTCCAGAGTTAGGGCCCAGGCAGGTGAAGACACGGCTGCCAAAAGTGCAGAGATTAAAATCGGGGCATGCTCAAGAGGCCGGAATTGAAGGAACGCAGATATCTCGGAGGGTTGTAGGGACTGGAGGAGGTGACAGAGAGAAGGAGGGTTGTAGAGGCTGGAGGAGGTTACAGAGATAGCAAGGGTTGTTGGGGCTAGAAGAGGTTACAGAGATAGGGAGGGTTGTCGGGGCTGGAGGAGGTCACAGAGAGAGGGAGGGTTGTAGGGGCTGGAGGAGATTACAGAGAAAGGGAGGGTTGTAGGGGCTGGAGGAGGTTACAGAGATAGGGAGGGCTGTAGGGGCTGGAGGAGATTACAGAGATAGGGAGGGTTGTAGGGGCTGGAGGAGGTCACAGAGATAGGGAGGGTTGTAGGGGCTGGAGGAGGTTACAGAGATAGGGAGGGTTGTAGGGGCTGGAGGAAGTTACAGAGATACGGAGGGTTATAGGGACTGGAGCAGGTTACAGAGGTATGGAGGATGGAGGGGCTGAAGGAAATACAGAGGTAGGAAGGGTTGTAGGGGCTGGAGGAGGGGACAGAGATAGGGAGGGTTGTAGGGGCTGGAGGAGGTTACAGAGACAGGGAGGGTTGTAGGGGCTGGAGGAGGGTACAGAGATAAGGAGTGTTGTAGGGGCTGGAGGAGGTATATGAGATAGGGATGGTTGTAGGGGTTGGAGGAGGTTACAAAGATAGGAAGGGTAGTAGGGGCTGGAGGAGGGTACAGAGGTAGGGAAGGTTGTAGGGGCTGAAGGGGGTTACAGAGATAGGGAGGGTTATAGGGCCTGGAGGAGGTTAAGAGATAGGGAGGGTTGTAGAGGCTACAGAGATAGGGAGGGTTGTAGGGGCTGGAGTAGGTTACAGAGATAGGGAGGGTTTAAGGGGCTAAAGGAGGTTACAGAGATAGGGAGGGTTGTAGGGGCTGGAGGAGGTTACAGAGACAGGGAGGCTTTAAGGGGCTGGAGGAGGTTACAGAGATAGGGAAGGATGTAGGGGCTAGATGAGGTTACAGAGATAAGGAAGGTTGTAGGGGCTGGAGGAGGTTACAGAGATAGGGAGGTTTGTAGGGACTGGAGGAGGTTACAGAGATATGGTGGGGTGTAAGGGCTGGAGGAGGTTACAGAGATAGGGAGGGTTGTAGGGGCTGGAGGAGGTTACAGAGATCGGGAGGTTGTAGGGACTGGAGGCGGTTACTGAGATAGGGAGGGTTGTTGGGGCAGGAGGAGGTTACAGAGAAAAGGAGGGTTGTAGGGGCTGGAGGAGGTTACAGAGATAGGGAGGGTTGTTGGGGCTGGAGGAGGTTACAGAGATAGGGAGAGTTGTAGGGGCTGGAGGAGGTTACAGAGAAAGGGAAGGTTGTAAGGGCTGGAGGAGGTTACAGAGATAGGGAGGGTTGTAGGGGCTGGAGGAGTTTACAGAGATAGGGACGGTTGGAGGGCTCGGAGGAGGTTAAGAGATAGGGAGGGTTGTAGGGGCTGGAGGAAGTTACAGAGATGGGAAGGGTTATAGGGGCTGAAGGAGGTTACAGAGATAGGGAGGGTTGTAGGGCCTGGAGGAGGTTAAGATATAGGGAGGGTTGTCGAGGCTGCAGAGATAGGGAGGGTTGTAGGGGCTGGAGCAGGTTACAGAGATAGGGAGGGTTTAAGGGGCTGGAGGAGGATACAGAGATAGGGAGGGTTGCAGGGGCTGGAGGAGATTACAAAGATAGGGATAGTTGTAGGGGCTGGAGGGGGTTACAGAGATAGGGAGGCTTTAAGGGGCTGGAGGAGGTGACAGAGATAGAGAGGGTTGGAGGTGCTGGTGGTTGTTACAGAGACAGGGTAGGGTGTAGGGCTGGAGGAGGTTACAGAGATAGGGAGGGTTGTCGGGGCTGGAGGAGGTTACAAAGATAGGGAGTGTTGTCGGGGCTGGAGGAGGTTACAAAGATAGGGAGCATTGTCGGGGCTGGAGGAGGTTACAGAGATAGGGAAGGTTGTAGGGGCTGGAGGAGGTTCCCGAGATAGGGAGGGTTGTAGAGGCTGGAGGCAGTAACAGAGATAGGGAAATATGTAGGGGCTAGATGAGGTTACAGAGATAGGGAAGGTTTTAGGGGTTGGAGGAGGTTACAGAGATAGGGAGGGTTGTAGGGGCTAGAGGAGGTTACAGAGATAGGGAGGGTTGTAGGGACTGGAGGAGGTTACAGAGATATGGTGGGGTGTAAGGGCTGGAGTAGGTTACAGAGCTAGGGAGTGTTGTCGGGGCTGGAGGAAGTTACAGAGATAGGGAGGGTTGTAGGGGCTGGAGGAGGTTACAGAGATAGGGAGCGTTGTAGGGGCAGGAGGAGGTTACAGAGATCGGGAAGGTTGTAGGGGCTGGAGGAGGTTACAGAGACAGGGAGGGTTGTAGGGTCTGGAGGAGCTTTATGAGATAGGGAGGGTTGCAGGGGCTGGAGGAGGTTGCAGAGGTAGGGAAGGTTGTAGAGGCTGGAGGAGGTTACTGAGATAGGGAGGGTTGTAGGGCTGGAGGAGGTTACAGAGATAGGGAGGGTTGTTGGGCTGCAGGAGATTACAGAGATAGGGAGGGTTGTAGGGGCTGGAGGAAGTCACAGAGATAGGGAGGGTTGTAGGGGCTGGAGGAGAATACAGAGATAGGGAGGGTTGTAGGGGCTGGAGGAAGTCACAGAGATAGGGAGGGTTGTAGGGGCTGGAAGAGGTTACAGAGATAGGGAGGGTTGTAGGGGCTGGAGGAAGTTACAGAGATAGGGAGGGTTATAGGGACTGGAGGAGGTTACAGAGGTAGGGAGGATGGAGGGGCTGAAGGAGGTTACAGAGGTAGGGAGGGTTGTAGGGGCTGGAGGAGGTTACAGAGATCGGGAAGGTTGTAGGGGCTGGAGGAGGTTACAGAGACAGGGAGGGTTGTAGGGTCTGGAGGAGCTTTATGAGATAGGGAGGGTTGCAGGGGTTGGAGGAGGTTACGAAGATAGGAAGGGTTGTAGGGGATAGAGGAGGTTACAGAGATAGGGAGGGTTGTGGGGCCAGGAGGAGGTTAAGAGATAGGGAGGGTTGTAGAGGCTACAGAGATAGGGAGGGTTGTAGGGGCTGGAGCAGGTTACAGAGATAAGGAGGGTTTAAGGGTCTGGAGGAGGTTACAGAGATCGGGAGGATTGTTGGGGCTGGAGGAGGTTACAGAGATAGGGAGGGTTGCAGGGGCTGGACAAGTTTACAGAGATCGGGAGAGTTGTAGGGCCTGGAGGAGGTTAAGATGTTGGGAGGGTTGTCGAGGCTGCAGAGATAGGGAGGGTTTTAGGGGCTGGAGCAGGTAACAGAGACAGGGAGGTTTGTAGGGGCTGGAGGAGGTTTATGAGATAGGGAGGATTGTGGGGGCTGGAGGATGTTACAAAGATAGGGAGGGTTGCAGGGGCTGGACAAGTTTACAGAGATAGGGAGAGTTGTAGGGGCCGGAGGGGGTTAGAGAGATAGGGAGGCTTTAAGGGGCTGGAGGAGGTTACAGAGATAGGGAGGGTTTTAGTGGCTGGAGGAGGTTACAGAGATAGGGTGGGCTGTAGGCGCTGGAGGAGGTTACAGAGATAGGGAAGGTTGTCGGGGCTGGAGGAGGTTACAGAGATAGGGAGGGTTGTAGAGGCTGGAGGAGGGTACAGAGGTAGGGAAAGTTGTAGGGGCTGGAGGAGGTTACAGAGATAGGGAGTGTTGTACGGACTGGAGGAGGTTACAGAGATAGGGAGGGTTGTAGCGGCTGGATGAGGTGAAGGGATAGGGAAGGTTTAAGGGGCTGGAGGAGGTTACAGAGGTAGGGTGGATTGTCGGGGCTGGAGGGGATTACAGAGGTAGGGAAGGTTGTAGGGGCTGGAGGAGGTTACTGAGATAGGGAGGGTTGTAGGGCTGGAGGAGGTTACAGAGATAGGGAGGGCTGTAGAGGCTGGAGGCTGTTACAGAGATAGGGAAGGATGTAGGGGCTGGATGAGGTTACAGAGATAGGGAGGGTTGTAGGGGCTGGAGGAGGTTACAGAGGGAGGGTGGATTGTAGGGGCTGGAGGAGGTTACAGAGATAGGGAGGGTTGTCGGGGCTGGAGGAGGTTACAGAGTTGGGGAGGGTTGTAGGGGCTGGAGAAAGTTACAGAGATAGTGATGGTTGTCGGTGCAGGAGGAGGTTACAGAGCAAGGAAGCGTTGTAGGGGCTGGAGGAGGTTACAGAGGTAAGGAGTGTTGTAGGGACTGGAGGAGGTTACAGTGATAGGGCGCCTTGTAGTGGCTGGAGGTGGTTACAGAGATAGGGAGGGTTGTAGGGCTGGAGGAGGTTCCAGACATAGGGAGGGTTGTAGGGGCTGGAGGAGGTTCCTGAGATAGCGAGGGTTGTAGGGCTGGAGGAGGTTCCAGACATAGGGAGGGTTGCAGAGGCTGGAGGCAGTTACAGAGATAGGGAAGGATTTAGGGGCTAGATGAGGTTACAGAGATAGGGAGGGTTGTAGGGGCTGGAGGAGGTTACAGAGGTAGGGTGGGTTTTAGGGGCTGGAGGAGGTTAATGTGATAGGGAGAGTTGTAGGGGCTGGAGGGGGTTACAGAAATAGGGAGGGTTGTAGGGGCTGGAGGAGGTGACAGACATAGGGAATGTTGTCGGGGCTGGAGGGGGTTGCAGAATTAGGGAGGATTGTAGGGGCTGGAGGAGGTTACAGACATAGGGAGTGTTGTCGGGGCTGGAGGAGATTAAAAAGATAGGCAGGGTTGTAGGACTGGAGGAGGTTAAGAGATAGGGAGGGTTGTAGGGGCTGGAGGAGGTTACAGAGATAGGGAGAGTTGTAGGGGCTGGAGGAGATTACAGAGATAGGCAGGGTTGTAGGGACTGGAGGAGGTTAAGAAATAGGGAAGGTTTAAGGGGCTGGAGGAGGTTACAGAGATAGAGAGGGTTGTAGGGGCTGGAGGAGGTTACAGAGGTAGGGAAGGTTGTTGGGGCTGGAGGAGGTTACAGTGATAAGGAAGGTTGTAGAGGCTGGAGGCAGTTACTGAGATAGGGAGAGTTGTAGGGGCTGGAGGGGGTTGCAGAATTAGGGAGGGTTGTAGGGGCTGGAGGAGGTTACAGACATAGGGAGTGTTGTCGGGGCTGGAGGAGATTACAGAGATAGGCAGGGTTGTAGGACTGGAGGAGGTTAAGAGATAGGGAGAGTTGTTGGGGATGGAGGGGGTTACAGAATTAGGGAGGGTTGTCGGGGCTGGAGGAGATTACAGAGATAGGCAGGGTTGAAGGGACTGGAGGAGGTTAAGAGATAGGGAAGGTTTAAGGGGCTGGAGGAGGTTACAGAGATAGAGAGGGTTGTAGGGGCTGGAGGAGGTTACAGAGGTAGGGAAGGTTGTTGGGGCTGGAGGAGGTTACAGTGATAAGGAAGGTTGTAGAGGCTGGAGGCAGTTACTGAGATAGGGAAGGATGTAGGGGCTAGATGAGGTTACAGAGATAGGGAGGGTTGTCGGGGCTGGAGGAGGATACAGAGGTAGGGAAGGTTGTTGGGGCTGGAGGAGGTTACTGAGATAGGGAGGGTTGTAGGGGCTGGAGGAGGTTACAGAGGTAGGGTGGATTGTAGGGGCTGGAGGAGGTTACAGAGATAGGGAGGGTTGTCGGGGCTGGAGGAGGTTACAGAGTTGGGGAGGGTTGTAGGGGCTGGATGAGGTTACAGAGGTAAAGGAAGGTTGTCGGATCTGGAGGAGGTTACAGAGATAGGGAGGTTGTAGCGACTGGAGGCAGTTACTGAGATGGGGAGGGTTGTAGGGGCTGGAGGAGGTTACAGAGATAGGGAGGGTTGTAGGGGCTGGAGGATGTTACAGAGATAGGGAGTGTTGGAGGGACTGGAGGAGTTTACAGTGATAGGGAGGGTTGTGGGTATTGGAGGAGGTTACAGAGATAGGGAGGGTTGTAGGGGATGGAGGTGGTTACAGAGATATGGAGGGATGTAGGGGCTGGAGAAGGTTACAGAGATAGGGAGGGATGTAGGGGCTGGAGGAGGTTACAGAGATAGGGAGGGATGTCGGGACTGGAGGAGCTTACAGAGTTAGCGAGGGTTATAGGGGCTGGAGGAGTTTGCAGAGTTAGGGAGGGTTGTAGGGACTGGAAAAGGTTGCAGAGATAGGGAGGGTTTTAGGGACTGGAGGAGGTTACAGAGATAGGGAGGGATGTAGGGACTGGAGGAGGTTACAGAGATAGGGTGTGTTGTAGGGACTGGAGGAGGTTACAGAGATAGGGAGGCTTGTAGGGGCTGGAGGTGGTTACAGAGATAGGGAGGGTTGTAGGGGCTGGAGGATGTTACAGAGATAGGGAGTGTTGGAGTGACTGGAGGAGTTTACAGTGATAGGGAGGGTTGTGGGTATTGGAGGAGGTTACAGAGATAGGGAGGGTTGTAGGGGATGGAGGTGGTTACAGAGATAGGGAGGGATGTAGGGGCTGGAGAAGGTTACAGAGATAGGGAGGGATGTAGGGGCTGGAGGAGGTTACAGAGATAGGGAGGGATGTCGGGACTGGAGGAGCTTACAGAGTTAGCGAGGGTTATAGGGGCTGGAGGAGTTTGCAGAGTTAGGGAGGGTTGTAGGGACTGGAGGAGGTTGCAGAGATAGGGAGGGTTTTAGGGACTGGAGGAGGTTACAGAGATAGGGAGGGATGTAGGGACTGGAGGAGGTTACAGAGATAGGGAGGGTTGTAGAGGCTGGAGGCAGTTACAGAGATCGGGGAGGATTTAGGGGCTAGATGAGGTTACAGAGATAGGAGGGGTTGTCGGGGCTGGAGGAGGTTACAGAGGTAGGGTGGAATGTAGGGGCTGGAGGAGGTTACAGAGGTAAGGAAGGTTGTAAGATCTGGAGGACGTTGCAGAGATAGGGAGGTTGTAGGGACTGGAGGCAGTTACTGAGATGGGGAGGGTTGTAGGGGCTGGAGGAGGTTACAGCAATAGGGAAGGTTGTAGGGGTTAGATGAGGTTACAGAGATAGGGAGGGTTGTTGAGGCTGGAGGAGGTTACAGAGATAGGGAGGGTTGTAGGGGCTGGAGGAGCTTACAGAGATAGGGAGGGTTGTAGGGGCTGGAGGAGGTTACAGAGATAGGGAGGGTTGTAGAGGCTGGAGGCAGTTACAGAGATAGGGAGGGTTGTAGGGATTGGAGGAGGTTACAGCGATAGGGAGTGTTGTAGGGACTGGAGGAGTTTACAGAGATAGGGAGGGTTGTAGGGACTGGAGGAGATTACAGAGATAGGGAGGGTTGTAGGGGCTGGAGGAGGTTAAAGAGATGGGGAGGGTTGTAGGGATTGGAGTACTTTACAGTGATAGGGAAGGTTGTAGGGACTGGAGGATGTTACAGAGATAGGCTGGGTTGTAGGGGATAGAGGAGGTTACAGAGATAGGTAGGGTTGTAGGGTCTGGAGGATGTTACAGAGATAGGGATGGTTGTAGGGATTGGAGGAGGTTACAGCGATAGGGAGTGTTGTAGGGACTGGAGGAGGTTCCAGAGATAGGGAGGGTTGTAGGGGCTGGAGGATGTTACAGAGATAGGGAGTGTTGGAGGGACTGGAGGAGGTTACAGCGATAGGGACTGTTGTAGGGACTGGAGGAGTTTACAGAGATAGGGCGGGTTGTAGGGATAGGAGGACTTTACAGTGATAGGGAGGGTTGTAGGGACTGGAGGATGTTACAGAGATAGGGTGGGTTGTAGGGGATGCAGGAGGTTACAGAGATAGTGAGGGTTGTAGGGATTGGAGGAGGTTACAGCGATAGGGAGTGTTGTAGGGACTGGAGTAGGTTACAGAGATAGAGAGGGTTGTCGGGGCTGGAGGATGCTACAGAGATAGGGAGTATTGGAGGGACTGGAGGAGTTTACAGTGATAGGGAGGGTTGTAGGTATTGGAGGAGGTTACAGAGATAGGGAGGTTTGTAGGGGATGGAGGTGGTTACAGAGATAGGGAGGGATGTAGGGGCTGGGGGAGGTTGCAGAGATAGGGAGGGATCTCGGGACTGGAGGAGCTTACAGAGTTAGCGAGGGTTATCAGGGCTGGAGGAATTTGCAGAGTTAGGGAAGGTTGTAGGGACTGGAGGATGTTGCAGAGATAGGGAGGGATGTAGGGACTGGAGGAGGTTACAGAGATAGGGTGTGTTGCAGGGAATGGAGGAGGTTACAGAGATAGGGAGGCTTGTAGGGGCTGGATGAGGTTACAGAGATAGGGAGGGTTGTAGGGGCTGGAGGAGGTTCCTGAGATAGCGAGGGTTGTAGGGCTGGAGGAGGTTACAGAGGTAGGGTGGATTGTAGGGGCTGGAGGAGGTTACAGAGATAGGGAGGGTTGTCGGGGCTGGAGGAGGTTACAGAGTTGTGGAGGGTTGTAGGGGCTGGATGAGGTTACAGAGGTAGGGTGGATTGTCGGGGCAGGAGGAGGTTGCAGAGTTAGGGTGGATTGTGGTGGCTGGAGGAGTTTACAGAGATAGGATGCGTTGTCGGGGCTGGAGGAGGTTACAGAGGTAAGGAAGGTTGTAGGATCTGGAGGAGGTTACAGAGATAGGGAGGTTGTAGCGACTGGAGGCAGTTACTGAGATGGGGAGGGTTGTAGGGGCTGGAGGAGGTTACAGAGATAGGGAGGGTTGTAGGGGCTGGAGGATGTTACAGAGATAGGGAGTGTTGGAGGGACTGGAGGAGTTTACAGTGATAGGGAGGGTTGTGGGTATTGGAGGAGGTTAGAGATAGGGAGGGTTGTAGGGGATGGAGGTGGTTACAGAGATAGGGAGGGATGTAGGGGCTGGAGAAGGTTACAGAGATAGGGAGGGATGTCGGGGCTGGAGGAGGTTACAGAGATAGGGAGGGATGTCGGGACAGGAGGAGGTTACAGAGATAGGGAGGGATGTAGGGACTGGAGGAGGTTACAGAGATAGGGAGGGATGTAGGGACTGGAGGAGGTTACAGAGATAGGGTGTGTTGTAGGGACTGGAGGAGGTTACAGAGATAGGGTGTGTTGTAGGGACTGGAGGACGTTACAGAGATAGGGAGGCTTGTACGGGCTGGAGGTGGTTACAGAGATAGGGAGGGTTATAGGGGCTGGAGGAGTTTGCAGAGTTAGGGAGGGTTGTAGGGACTGGAGGAGGTTGCAGAGATAGGGAGGGTTTTCGGGACTGGAGGAGGTTACAGAGATAGGGAGGGATGTCGGGACTGGAGGAGGTTACAGAGATAGGGTGTGTTGTAGGGACTGGAGGAGGTTACAGAGATAGGGAGGCTTGTACGGGCTGGAGGTGGTTACAGAGATAGGGAGGGTTGTAGGGGCTGGAGGAGGTTACAGAGGTTGGGATGGTTGTAGGGGCTTGAGGAGGTTCCTGAGATAGCGAGGGTTTTAGGGCTGGAGGAGGTTACAGAGATAGGGAGGGTTGGAGAGGCTGGAGGCAGTTACAGAGATAGGGAAGGATTTAGGGGCTAGATGAGGTTACAGAGATAGGGAGGGTTGTCGGGGCTGGAGGAGGTTACAGAGGTAGGGTGGAATGTAGGGGCTGGAGGAGGTTACAGAGGTAAGGAAGGTTGTAAGATCTGGAGGAGGTTACAGAGATAGGGAGGTTGTAGGGACTGGAGGCAGTTACTGAGATGGGGAGGGTTGTAGGGGCTGGAGGAGGTTACAGCGATCGGGAAGGTTGTAGGGGTTAGATGAGGTTACAGAGATAGGGAGGGTTGTTGAGGCTGAAGGAGGTTACAGAGATAGGGAGGGTTGTAGGGGCTGGAGGAGCTTACAGAGATAGGGAGGGTTGTCGGGGCTCTAGGAGGTGACAGAGATCGGGAGGGTTGTCGGGGCTGGAGGAGGTGACAGAGATAGGGAGGGTTGTAGGGATTGGAGGAGGTTACAGCGATAGGGAGTGTTGTAGGGACTGGAGGAGTTTACAGAGATAGGGAGGGTTGTAGGGATTGGAGTACTTTACAGTGATAGGGAGGGTTGTAGGGACTGGAGGAGGTTACAGAGATAGGGATGTTTGTAGGGATTGGAGGAGGTTACAGCGATAGGGAGTGTTGTAGGGACTGGAGGAGGTTCCAGAGATAGGGAGGGTTGTAGGGGCTGGAGGATGTTACAGAGATAGGGAGTGTTGGAGGGACTGGAGGAGGTTACAATGATAGGGAGTGTTGTAGGGACTGGAGGATGTTACAGAGATAGGGTGGGTTGTAGGTGATGGAGGAGGTTACAGAGATAGGTAGGGTTGTAGGGTCTGGAGGAGGTTACAGAGATAGGTAGGGTTGTAGGGATTGGAGGAGGTTACAGCGATAGGGAGTGTTGTAGGGACTGCAGGAGGTTACAGAGATAGAGAGGGTTGTCGGGGCTGGAGGATGTTACAGAGATAGGGAGTGTTGGAGGGACTGGAGGAGTTTTCAGTGATAGGGAGGGTTGTAGGTATTGGAGGAGGTTACAGAGATAGGGAGGTTTGTAGGGGATGGAGGTGGTTACAGAGATAGGGAGGGATGTAGGGGCTGGAGGAGGTTACAGAGATAGGGAGGGATGTAGGGGCTGGAGGAGGTTACAGAGATAGGGAGGGATCTCGGGACTGGAGGAGCTTACAGAGTTAGCGAGGGTTATAAGGGCTGGAGGATGTTGCAGAGATAGGGAGTGTTTTAGGGACTGGAGGAGTTTACACAGATAGGGAGGGATGTAGGGACTGGAGGAGGTTACAGAGATAGGGTGTGTTGCAGGGAATGGAGGAGGTTACAGAGATAGGGAGGGTTGTCGAGGCTGGAGGCAGTTACAGAGATAGGGAAGTATTTAGGGGCGAGATGAGGTTACAGAGATAGGGAGGGTTGTAGGTGCTGGAGGAGGTTACAGAGGTAGGGTGGAATGTAGGGGCTGGAGGAGGTTACAGAGAAAAGGAGGGTTGTCGGGGCTGGAGGAGGTTACAGAGTTGGGGATGGTTGTAGGGGTTGGAGGAGGGTCCAGAGGTAGGGTTGATTGTAGGGGCTGGAGGAGGTTACAGAGATAGGGTGTGTTGCAGGGGCTGGAGGAGGTTACAGAGTTAGGGAGAGTTGTAGGGGCTGGACGGGGTTACAGAAATAGGGAGGGTTGTAGGGGCTGGACGGGGTTACCGACATAGGGAGTGTTGTAGGGGCTGGAGGAGGTTACAGAGATAGGGAGAGTTGTAGGGGCTGGATGGGGTTACAGAATTAGGGAGGGTTGTAGGGGCTGGAGGAGGTTACAGACATCAGGAGTGTTGTCGGGGCTGGAGGTGACTACAGAGATAGGCAGGGTTGTAGGACTGGAGGAGGTTAAGAGATAAGGAGAGTTTTAGGGGCTGGAGGGGGTTACAGAATTAGGGACAGTTGCAGGGGCTGGAGGGGGTTACAGAATTAGGGAGGGTTGTAGGGGCTGGAGGATGTTACAGAGATAGGGAGAGTTGTAGGGACTGGAGGGGGTTACAGAAATAGGGAGGATTGTCGGGGCTGGAGGATGTTACAGACATAGGGAGGGTTGTAGGGGCTGGAGGAGGTTACAGAGGTAGGGTGGATTGTAGGGGCTGGAGGAGGTTACAGAGATAGGGAGGGTTGTCGGGGCTGGAGGAGGTTACAGAGTTGTGGAGGGTTGTTGGGGCTGGATGAGGTTACAGAGGTAGGGTGGATTGTCGGGGCAGGAGGAGGTTGCAGAGTTAGGGTGGATTGTGGTGGCTGGAGGAGTTTACAGAGATAGGATGCGTTGTCGGGGCTGGAGGAGGTTACAGAGGTAAAGGAAGGTTGTCGGATCTGGAGGAGGTTACAGAGATAGGGAGGTTGTAGCGACTGGAGGCAGTTACTGAGATGGGGAGGGTTGTAGGGGCTGGAGGAGGTTACAGAGATAGGGAGGGTTGTAGGGGCTGGAGGATGTTACAGAGATAGGGAGTGTTGGAGGGACTGGAGGAGTTTACAGTGATAGGGAGGGTTGTGGGTATTGGAGGAGGTTACAGAGATAGGGAGGGTTGTAGGGGATGGAGGTGGTTACAGAGATAGGGAGGGTTTTAGGGACTGGAGGAGGTTACAGAGATAGGGAGGGATGTAGGGACTGGAGGAGGTTACAGAGATAGGGTGTGTTGTAGGGACTGGAGGAGGTTACAGAGATAGGGAGGCTTGTAGGGGCTGGAGGTGGTTACAGAGATAGGGAGGGTTGTAGGGGCTGGAGGATGTTACAGAGATAGGGAGTGTTGGAGGGAGTGGAGGAGTTTACAGTGATAGGGAGGGTTGTGGGTATTGGAGGAGGTTACAGAGATAGGGAGGGTTGTAGGGGATGGAGGTGGTTACAGAGATAGGGAGGGATGTAGGGGCTGGAGAAGGTTACAGAGATAGGGAGGGATGTAGGGGCTGGAGGAGGTTACAGAGATAGGGAGGGATGTCGGGACTGGAGGAGCTTACAGAGTTAGCGAGGGTTATAGGGGCTGGAGGAGTTTGCAGAGTTAGGGAGGGTTGTAGGGACTGGAGGAGGTTGCAGAGATAGGGAGGGTTTTAGGGACTGGAGGAGGTTACAGAGATAGGGAGGGATGTAGGGACTGGAGGAGGTTACAGAGATAGGGAGGGTTGTAGAGGCTGGAGGCAGTTACAGAGATCGGGGAGGATTTAGGGGCTAGATGAGGTTACAGAGATAGGAGGGGTTGTCGGGGCTGGAGGAGGTTACAGAGGTAAGGAAGGTTGTAAGATCTGGAGGAGGTTACAGAGATAGGGAGGTTGTAGGGACTGGAGGCAGTTACTGAGATGGGGAGGGTTGTAGGGGCTGGAGGAGGTTACAGCAATAGGGAAGGTTGTAGGGGTTAGATGAGGTTACAGAGATAGGGAGGGTTGTTGAGGCTGGAGGAGGTTACAGAGATAGGGAGGGTTGTAGGGGCTGGAGGAGCTTACAGAGATAGTGAGGGTTGTAGGGGCTGGAGGAGGTTACAGAGATAAGGATGTTTGGAGGGCTGGAGGAGTTTACAGAGATAGGGAGGGTTGTAGAGGCTGGAGGCAGTTACAGAGATAGGGAGGGTTGTAGGGATTGGAGGAGGTTACAGCGATAGGGAGTGTTGTAGGGACTGGAGGAGTTTACAGAGATAGGGAGGGTTGTAGGGATTGGAGTACTTTACAGTGATAGGGAAGGTTGTAGGGACTGGAGGATGTTACAGAGATAGGCTGGGTTGTAGGGGATAGAGGAGGTTACAGAGATAGGTAGGGTTGTAGGGTCTGGAGGAGGTTACAGAGATAGGGATGGTTGTAGGGATTGGAGGAGGTTACAGCGATAGGGAGTGTTGTAGGGACTGGAGGAGGTTCCAGAGATAGGGAGGGTTGTAGGGGCTGGAGGATGTTACAGAGATAGGGAGGGTTGTAGGGACTGGAGGAGGTTACAGTGATAGGGAGTGTTGTCGGGACTGGAGGAGTTTACAGAGATAGGGCGGGTTGTAGGGATAGGAGGACTTTACAGTGATAGGGAGGGTTGTAGGGACTGGAGGATGTTACAGAGATAGGGAGGGTTGTATGGTCTGGAGGAGGTTACAGAGATAGGGAGGGTTGTAGGGATTGGAGGAGGTTACAGCGATAGGGAGTGTTGTAGGGACTGGAGGAGGTTACAGAGATAGAGAGGGTTGTCGGGGCTGGAGGATGCTACAGAGATAGGGAGTATTGGAGGGACTGGAGGAGTTTACAGTGATAGGGAGGGTTGTAGGTATTGGAGGAGGTTACAGAGATAGGGAGGTTTGTAGGGGATGGAGGTGGTTACAGAGATAGGGAGGGATGTAGGGGCTGGACGAGGTTACAGAGATAGGGAGGGATGTAGGGGCTGGGGGAGGTTGCAGAGATAGGGAGGGATCTCGGGACTGGAGGAGCTTACAGAGTTAGCGAGGGTTATCAGGGCTGGAGGAATTTGCAGAGTTAGGGAAGGTTGTCGGGACTGGAGGATGTTGCAGAGATAGGGAGGGATGTAGGGACTGGAGGAGGTTACAGAGATAGGGTGTGTTGCAGGGAATGGAGGAGGTTACAGAGATAGGGAGGCTTGTAGGGGCTGGATGAGGTTACAGAGATAGGGAGGGTCGTAGGGGCTGGAGGAGGTTCCTGAGATAGCGAGGGTTGTAGGGCTGGAGGAGGTTACAGAGGTAGGGTGGATTGTAAGGGCTGGAGGAGGTTACAGAGATAGGGAGGGTTGTCGGGGCTGGAGGAGGTTACAGAGTTGTGGAGGGTTGTAGAGGCTGGATGAGGTTACAGAGGTAGGGTGGATTGTCGGGGCAGGAGGAGGTTGCAGAGTTAGGGTGGATTGTGGTGGCTGGAGGAGTTTACAGAGATAGGATGCGTTGTCGGGGCTGGAGGAGGTTACAGAGGTAAGGAAGGTTGTAGGATCTGGAGGAGGTTACAGAGATAGGGAGGTTGTAGCGACTGGAGGCAGTTATTGAGATGGGGAGGGTTGTAGGGGCTGGAGGAGGTTACAGAGATAGGGAGGGTTGTAGGGGCTGGAGGATGTTACAGAGATAGGGAGTGTTGGAGGGACTGGAGGAGTTTACAGTGATAGGGAGGGTTGTGGGTATTGGAGGAGGTTACAGAGATAGGGAGGGTTGTAGGGGATGGAGGTGGTTACAGAGATAGGGAGGGATGTAGGGGCTGGAGAAGGTTACAGAGATAGGGAGGGATGTCGGGGCTGGAGGAGGTTACAGAGATAGGGAGGGATGTCGGGACTGGAGGAGCTTACAGAGTTAGCGAGGGTTATAGGGGCTGGAGGAGTTTGCAGAGTTAGGGAGGGTTGTAGGGACTGGAGGAGGTTGCAGACATAGGGAGGGTTTTAGGGACTGGAGGAGGTTACAGAGATAGGGAGGGATGTAGGGACTGGAGGAGGTTACAGAGATAGGGTGTGTTGTAGGGACTGGAGGAGGTTACAGAGATAGGGAGGCTTGTACGGGCTGGAGGTGGTTACAGAGATAGGGAGGGTTGCAGGGGCTGGAGGAGGTTACAGAGGTTGGGATGGTTGTAGGGGCTTGAGGAGGTTCCTGAGATAGTGAGGGTTTTAGGGCTGGAGGACGTTACAGAGATAGGGAGGGTTGGAGAGGCTGGAGGCAGTTACAGAGATAGGGAAGGATTTAGGGGCTAGATGAGGTTACAGAGATAGGGAGGGTTGTCGGGGCTGGAGGAGGTTACAGAGGTAGGGTGGAATGTAGGGGCTGGAGGAGGTTACAGCGATAGGGAAGGTTGTAGGGGTTAGATGAGGTTACAGAGATAGGGAGGGTTGTTGAGGCTGAAGGAGGTTACAGAGATAGGGAGGGTTGTAGGGGCTGGAGGAGCTTACAGAGATAAGGAGGTTGTAGGGGCTGGAGGAGGTTACAGAGATAAGGATGTTTGGAGGGCTGGAGGAGTTTACAGAGATAGGGAGGGTTGTGGAGGTTGGAGGAGGTTACAGAGATAGGGATGGTTGTAGGGATTGGAGGAGGTTACAGCGATAGGGAGTGTTGTAGGGACTGGAGGAGGTTCCAGAGATAGGGAGGGTTGTAGGGGCTGGAGGATGTTACAGAGATAGGGTGGGTTGTAGGGGATGGAGGAGGTTACAGAGATAGGGAGTGTTGTAGGGACTGGAGGAGTTTACAGAGATAGGGCGGGTTGTAGGGATTGGAGGACTTTACAGTGATAGGGAGGGTTGTAGGGACTGGAGGATGTTACAGAGATAGGGCGGGTTGTAGGGATTGGAGGTCTTTACAGTGATAGGGAGGGTTGTAGGTGATGGAGGAGGTTACAGAGATAGGTAGGGTTGTAGGGTCTGGAGGAGGTTACAGAGATAGGTAGGGTTGTAGGGATTGGAGGAGGTTACAGCGATAGGGAGTGTTGTAGGGACGAGGAGGTTACAGAGATAGAGAGGGTTGTCGGGGCTGGAGGATGTTACAGAGATAGGGAGTGTTGGAGGGACTGGAGGAGTTTACAGTGATAGGGAGGGTTGTAGGTATTGGAGGACGTTACAGAGATAGGGAGGTTTGTAGGGGATGGAGGTGGTTACAGAGATAGGGAGGGATGTAGGGGCTGGAGGAGGTTACAGAGATAGGGAGGGATGTAGGGGCTGGAGGAGGTTACAGAGATAGGGAGGGTTCTCGGGACTGGAGGAGCTTACAGAGTGAGCGAGGGTTATAAGGGCTGGAGGAATTTGCAGAGTTAGGGAGGGTTGTAGGGACTGGAGGATGTTGCAGAGATAGGGAGTGTTTTCGGGACTGGAGGAGGTTACACAGATAGGGAGGGATGTAGGGACTGGAGGAGGTTACAGAGATAGGGTGTGTTGCAGGGAATGGAGGAGGTTACAGAGATAGGGAGGCTTGTAGGGGCTGGAGGTGGTTACAGAGATAGGGAGGGTTGTAGGGGCTGGAGGAGGTTCCTGAGATAGCGAGGGTTGTCGGGCTGGAGGAGGTTACAGAGATAGGGAGGGTTGTCGAGGCTGGAGGCAGTTACAGAGATAGGGAAGTATTTAGGGGCTAGATGAGGTTACAGAGATAGGGAGGGTTGTAGGTGCTGGAGGAGGTTACAGAGATAGGGAGGGTTGTCGGGGCTGGAGGAGGTTACAGAGTTGGGGATGGTTGTAGGGGTTGGAGGAGGGTCCAGAGGTAGGGAGAGTTGTAGGGGTTGGACGGGGTTACAGAAATAGGGAGGGTTGTAGGGGCTGAAGGAGGTTCCCGACATAGGGAGTGTTGTAGGGGCTGGAGGAGGTTACAGAGATAGGGAGAGTTGTAGGGGCTGGATGGGGTTACAGAATTAGGGAGGGTTGTAGGGGCTGGAGGAGGTTACAGAATTAGGGAGGGTTGTAGGGGCTGGAGGATGTTACAGAGATAGGGAGAGTTGTAGGGACTGGAGGGGGTTACAGAATTAGGGAGGGTTGTAGGGGCTGGAGGATGTTACAGAGATAGGGAGAGTTGTAGGGACTGGAGGGGGTTACAGAAATAGGGAGGATTGTAGGTGCTGGAGGATGTTACAGACATAGGGAGTGTTATTGGGGCTGGAGGAGGTTACAGAGATAGGGAGAGTTTAGGGGCTGGAGGGGGTTACAGAATTAGGTAGGGTTGTAGGGGCTGGAGGAGGTTACAGACATAGGCAGGGCTGTAGGGACTGGAGGAGATTTAGAGATAGGGAAGTTTTAAGGGGCTGGAGGAGGTTACTGAGATATCGAGGGTTGGAGGGCTAGATGAGGTTACAGAGATAGGGTGGGTTGCAGGGGCTGGAGGAGGTTACGGAGGTAGGGTGGATTGTCGGATCTGGTGGAGGTTACAGAGATAGGGAGGGTTGTTGGGGCTGGATGAGGTTACAGAGGTAGGGTGGATTGTATGGGCAGGAGGAGGTTACAGAGGTAGGGTGGATTGTAGTGGCTGGAGGAGGTTACAGAGATAGGATGCGTTGTAGGGGCTGGAGGAGGTTACAGAGGTAAGGAAGGTTGTAGGATCTGGAGGCGGTTACAGAGATCGGGAGGTTGTAGGGACTGGAGGCGGTTAATGAGATGGGGAGTGTTGTAGGGGCTGGAGGAGGTTACAGCGATAGGGAAGGTTGTTGGGGTTAGATGAGGTTACAGAGATAGGGAGGGTTTTAGGGGCTGGAGGAGGTTACAGAGATAGGGACTGTTGTAGGGACTGGAGGAGGTTACAGAGATAGGGAGGGTTGTAGGGGATGGAGGAGGTTACAGAGATAGGGAGGGTTGTAGGGGATGGAGGAGGTTACAGAGATAGGGAGGGTTGTAGGGACTGGAGGAGGTTACAGAGATGGGGAGGGTTGTTGGGGTTGGAGGAGGTTACAGAGATAGGGAGGGTTGTAGGGACTGGAGGAGGTTACAGAGATGGGGAGTGTTGTAGGGACTGGAGGAGGTTACAGAGATAGGGAGGGTTGTAGGGACTGGAGGAGGTTACAGTGATGGGGAGTGTTGCAGGGACTGGAGGAGGTTACAGAGATAGGGAGGGTTGTAGGGACTGGAGGAGGTTACGGAGATGGGGAGGGTTGTAGGGGTTGGAGGAGGTTACAGAGATAGGGAGGGTTGTAGGGACTGGAGGAGGTTACAGAGATGGGGAGTGTTGTAGGGACTGGAGGTGGTTACAGAGATAGGGAGGGTTGTAGGGACTGGAGGAGGTTACAGAGATCTGGAGGGTTGTCGGGACTGGAGGAGGTTACAGAGATTGGGAGGGTTGTAGGGACTGGAGGACGTTACAGAGATAGGGAGGGTTGTTGGGACTGGAGGAGGTTACAGAGATAGGGAGTGTTGTAGGGACTGGAGCAGGTTACAGAGATAGGGAGTGTTGTAGGGACTGGAGGAGGTTACAGAGATAGGGAGTGTTGTAGGGACTGGAGGAGGTTACAGAGATAGGGAGTGTTGTAGGGACTGGCGGAGGTTACAGAGATAGGGAGTGTTGTAGGGACTGGAGGAGGTTACAGAGATAGGGAGTGTTGTCGGGACTGGAGGAGGTTTCAGAGATAGGGAGTGTTGTCGGGACTGGAGGAGGTTACAGAGATAAGGAGTGTTGTAGGGACTGGAGGAGGTTACAGAGATAGGGAGTGTTGTAGGGGCTGGAGGAGGTTACAGAGACAGGGAGGGTTGTAGGGACTGGAGGAGGTTACAGAGATAGGGAGTGTTGTAGGGACTGGAGGAGGTTACAGAGATGGGGAGGGTTGCAGGGGTTGGAGGAGGTTACAGAGATAGGGAGGGTTGTCGGGACTGGAGGAGGTTACAGAGATAGGGAGTGTTGTAGGGGCTGGAGGAGGTTACAGAGATCTGGAGGGTTGTCGGGACTGGAGGAGGTTACAGAGATTGGGAGGGTTGTAGGGACTGGAGGAGGTTACAGAGATCTGGAGGGTTGTCGGGACTGGAGGAGGTTACAGAGATTGGGAGGGTTGTAGGGACTGGAGGACGTTACAGAGATAGGGAGGGTTGTTGGGACTGGAGGAGGTTACAGAGATAGGGAGTGTTGTAGGGACTGGAGGAGGTTACAGAGATAGGGAGTGTTGTAGGGACTGGAGGAGGATACAGAGATAGGGAGTGTTGTAGGGACTGGAGGAGGTTACAGAGATAGGGAGTGTTGTAGATACTGGAGGAGTTTACAGAGACAGGGAGGGTTGTAGGGACTGGAGGAGGTTACAGAGATAGGGAGTGTTGTCGGGACTGGAGGAGGTTACAGAGATGGGGAGGGTTGCAGGGGTTGGAGGAGGTTACAGAGATAGGGAGGGTTGTCGGGACTGGAGGAGGTTACAGAGATAGGGAGTGTTGTAGGGACTGGAGGAGGTTACAGAGATAGGGAGGGTTGTTGGGACTGGAGGAGGTTACAGAGATAGGGAGTGTTGTAGATACTGGAGGAGGTTACAGAGATAGGGAGGGTTGTAGGGGCTGGAGGAGGTTACAGAGATAGGGAGTGTTGTAGATACTGGAGGAGGTTACAGAGATAGGGAGTGTTGTAGGGGCTGGAGGAGGTTACAGAGATAGGGAGTGTTGCAGACACTGGAGGATGTTACAGAGATAGGGAGTGTTGTAGGGACTGGAGGAGGTTACAGAGATAGGGAGTGTTGTCGGGACTGGAGGAGGTTACAGAGATAGGGAGAGGTGTCGGGGATGGAGGAGGTTACAGAGATAGGGAGTGTTGTAGATACTGGAGGAGGTTACAGAGATAGGTAGTACTATTTGGGCCAGAGTGGGAGTCAGGGTGGATCAGTGAGCACAGGGGGTGAGGGGTGAATGGGACTCGGTGTGAGTTAGGACACGGGGCAGCGGGTGCAGCAGAGTTTCGGATGAGCTGAAGTTTACGGAGGGTAGAATGTGGGAGAGCAGCCAGGAGAGTGTTGGAATAGTCAAGTCTGGAGGTGACGGAGGGAGAAAGCTGAAATTAAACATTGTCATTCTGTTTGCCAGACATCGTAATGAACATAACCAGAGACAAATCTTGTGCCTTTTACTTACAAACAATCCGGTCCACCAGGGAGTGCCCAGCAAGATGACAAAACTGATATACCATTTTGTAATGAGGACGGTAATAATGCCCAGAATGATACTGGCGATCCCGGACATTGTCAGTGAAAACTGCGGGGACACAATTGCCAAGATACATGTTGACTTTCACAGTACAGGAGCTGGCCATTCGGCCCATCATGCCTGTGCTGTCTCTTTGAACGTGCTATCCCATTAATCCCACACTCTCCCCCTGCTCTTTCCCCCACTGCCCTGTAAATTTCTCCCTGTTCAGTATTTCTCCGATTCCCCCTTTTGAAAGTTCCTGTTGAATCTGCTTCCACCGCCCTTTCAGGCAGCGCGTTCCAGATCACAACAACTCTCTGCGTAAAAAAAACATTTCTCCTCATCTCCCCCTCTGGTCCCTCTGCCGATTATCTTCAATCTGTGTCCCTCTGGTTACCGACCCTCCAGCCACCGGAAACACTTTCTCCTCATTTACTCTGTCGAAAGCCCTTCATGGTTTTGAACGCCTCGATTAAATCTCCTCTTAAACCTTCACTGCTCGAAGGAGAACGATCCCAGCTTCTCCAGTCTCTCCACATTCACTGAAACTCCCTCATCCCTGGGAGGATTCCACCCTCCTCCCTCACTCACTCCGAGGCCTTGACGCCCCATCCTAAAGGGGTGGTCGCTTACCCCCACGCTCGACAATCTTCTCCGCATCTTCTCCTCTTCATCGGATAGCATGTCCGGATGTCCCGCGGCCATGTAGCTACCAGGCGGAAGATGGGCAGCAGTGAAGAAATCAGGGTAGGCCATATTTTGGTAAATAGGTTCAGTGGTGGGTAAGGGCTCCTTTTTCTCGGGGGAATCCGCTGGGCTGCCATTATTCTGCTGTGGGCGGAACAGAAACAGTTAAGCCAAACAGGAGAACGCAAGCCACACAGCACACAGATTGTCATGCACCACAGTTCAGGAAACCGAAGGCTGAGGGTTTGAGAACCCCCCAGGCCAGGGACTTGCAGCCTCATAATCCAGCCCAACGCTCACCCGGGGCTGTACTGAGGGAGGGCCGCACTGTCGGAGGATCAGTACTGAGGGAGTGCCGCACTGTCGGAGGGTCAGTACTGAGGGAGTGCCGCACTGTCGGAGGGTCAGTGCTGAGGGAGTGCCGCACTGTCGGAGGGTCAGTGCTGAGGGAGTGCTGCACTGTCGGAGGGTCAGTACTGAGGGAGTGCTGCACTGTCGGAGGGTCAGTGCTAAGGGAGTGCCGCACTGTCGGAGGGTCAGTGCTGAGGGAGTGCCGCACTGTCAGAGGATCTGTACTGAGGGAGTGCAGCACTGTCGGAGGTTCAGTGCTGAGGGAGTGACGCACTGTCGGAGGGTCAGTATTGAGGGAGTGCTGCACTGTCGGAGGGTCAGTGCTGAGGGAGTGCCGCACTGTCACGGAGGGTCAGTGGTCAGGGAGTGCCGCACTGTCGGAGTATCAGTGCTGAGGGAGTGCCGCACTGTCGGAGGGTCAGTACTGACGGAGTGCTGCACTGTCAGAGTGTCAGTACTGAGGGAGTGCTGCACTGTCGGAGGGTCAGTACTGAGGGAGTGCCGCACTGTCGGAGGGTCAGTACTGAGGGAGTGCCGCACTGTCGGATGGTCAGTGCTGAGGGAGTGCCGCACTGTCGGAGGGTCAGTGCTGAGGGAGTGCCGCACTGTCGGAGGGTCAGTACTGACGGAGTGCTGCACTGTCAGAGTGTCAGTACTGAGGGAGTGCCGCACTGTCGGAGGGTCAGTACTGACGGAGTGCTGCACTGTCAGAGTGTCAGTACTGAGGGAGTGCTGCACTGTCAGAGTGTCAGTACTGAGGGAGTGCCGCACTGTCGGAGGGTCAGTACTGAGGGAGTGCTGCACTGTCGGAGGGTTAGTGCTGAGGGAGTGCCGCACTGTCAGAGGGTCAGTGCTGAGGGAGTGCTGCACTGTCGGAGGCTCAGTACTGAGGGAGTGCTGCACTGTCGGAGGGTCAGTACTGAGGGGGTGCTGCACTGTCAGAGTGTCAGTACTGAGGGAGTGCCGCACTGTTGGAGGGTCAGTGCTGAGGGAGTGCCGCACTGTCGGAGGGTCAGTGCTGAGGGATTGCCGCACTGTCGGAGGGTCAGTACTGAGGGAGTGCTGCACTGTCAGAAGGTCAGTACTGAGGGAGTGCTGCACTGTCGGATGCTCAGTCCTGAGGGAGTGCTGCACTGTCGGAGGGTCAGTACTGAGGGAGTGCTGCACTGTCAGAAGGTCAGTACTGAGGGAGTGCTGCACTGTCGGATGATCAGTCCTGAGGGAGTGCTGCACTGTCGGAGGGTCAGTACTGAGGGAGTGCTGCCCTGTCAGAGGGTCAGTACTGAGGGAGTGCTGCACTGTCGGAGGGTCAGTACTGAGGGTGTGCTGCACTGTCGGAGGGTCAGTGCTGAGGGAGTGCCGCACTGTCGGAGGGTCAGTACTGAGGGAGCGCTGCACTGTCGGAGGGTCAGTACTGAGGGTGTGCTGCACTGTCGGAGGGTCAGTACTGAGGGAGTGCCGCACTGTCGGAGGGTCAGTACTGAGGGAGCGCTGCACTGTCGGAGGGTCAGTACTGAGGGTGTGCTGCACTGTCGGAGGGTCAGTACTGAGGGAGCGCTGCACTGTCGGAGGGTCAGTACTGAGGGAGTGCTGCACTGTCGGAGGGTCAGTACTGAGGGAGCGCTGCACTGTCGGAGGGTCAGTACTGAGGGAGTGCTGCACTGTCGGAGGGTCAGTACTGAGGGAGTGCTGCACTGTCGGAGGGTCAGTACTGAGGGAGCGCTGCACTGTCGGAGGGTCAGTACTGAGGGAGTGCTGCACTGTCGGAGGGTCAGTACTGAGGGAGTGCTGCACTGTCGGAGGGTCAGTACTGAGGGAGTGCTGCACTGTCGGAGGGTCAGTACTGAGGGAGTGCTGCACTGTCGGAGGGTCAGTACTGAGGGAGTGCTGCACTGTCGGAGGGTCAGTACTGAGGGAGTGCTGCACTGTCGGAGGGTCAGTACTGAGGGAGCGCTGCACTGTCGGAGGGTCAGTACTGAGGGAGTGCTGCACTGTCGGAGGGTCAGTACTGAGGGAGTGCTGCACTGTCGGAGGGTCAGTACTGAGGGAGTGCTGCACTGTCGGAGGGTCAGTACTGAGGGAGTGCTGCACTGTCGGAGGGTCAGTCCTGAGGGAGTGCTGCACTGTCTGATGGTCAGTACTGAGGGCGTGCTGCACTGTCGGAGGGTCAGTACTGAGGGAGTGCTGCACTGTCAGAAGGTCAGTACTGAGGGAGTGCTGCACTGTCGGAGGGTCAGTACTGAGGGAGTGCTGCACTGTCGGAGGGTCAGTACTGAGGGAGTGCTGCACTGTCGGAGGGTCAGTACTGAGGGAGTGCTGCACTGTCGGAGGGTCAGTACTGAGGGAGTGCTGCACTGTCGGAGGGTCAGTACTGAGGGAATGCTGCACTGTCGGAGGGTCAGTACTGAGGGAGTGCTGCACTGTCGGAGGGTCAGTACTGAGGGAGTGCTGCACTGTCGGAGGGTCAGTACTGAGGGAGTGCTGCACTGTCGGAGGGTCAGTACTGAGGGAGTGCTGCACTGTCGGAGGGTCAGTACTGAGGGAGTGCTGCACTGTCGGAGGGTCAGTACTGAGGGAGTGCTGCACTGTCGGAAGGTCAGTACTGAGGGAGTGCTGCACTGTCGGAGGGTCAGTACTGAGGGAGTGCTGCACTGTCGGAGGGTCAGTACTGAGGGAGTGCTGCACTGTCGGAGGGTC
This sequence comes from Heterodontus francisci, assembly GCF_036365525.1. Classification (NCBI taxonomy): domain Eukaryota; kingdom Metazoa; phylum Chordata; class Chondrichthyes; order Heterodontiformes; family Heterodontidae; genus Heterodontus; species Heterodontus francisci. The sequence goes on from NC_090398.1 coordinate 1,461,577, forward strand.
AGTACTGAGGGAGTGCTGCACTGTCGGAGGGTCAGTACTGAGGGAGTGCTGCACTGTCGGAGGTTCAGTACTGAGGGAGTGCTGCACTGTCGGAGGGTCAGTACTGAGGGAGTGCTGCACTGTCGGAGGGTCAGTACTGAGGGAGTGCTGCACTGTCAGAGGGTCAGTACTGAGGGAGTGCTGCACTGTCAGAAGGTCAGTACTGAGGGAGTGCTGCACTGTCGGAGGGTCAGTACTGAGGGAGTGCTGCACTGTCAGAAGGTCAGTACTGAGGGAGTGCTGCACTGTCGGAGGGTCAGTACTGAGGGAGTGCTGCACTGTCGGAGGGTCAGTACTGAGGGAGTGCTGCACTGTCGGAGGGTCAGTACTGAGGGAGTGCTGCACTGTCGGAGGCGCTGTCTTTCAGGATGAGAGCTTAAACTGAGGTCCCCATCTGCCTCCTCAGGTGGGTGTAAAAGCTGTCACAAGTGGAAGATGAGCAGATCTTCCTTTCGACTTGGATCAATATTTATGCACACATGGCACATCTGAAATTACTTAAATTCCCCCTTACCATGTGACAGTTCGTGGGATCTTGCTGTGTACAACATCACCGTCTGCTTCAAATGTACTGACTTCCTCAATCTGACCATTCCCAAATGTTCTCTGCAACTGGAGATGGAGACCTTTACAGAGACCCCTACAAATACTGACACACTCCCCGGGGACCCCCTACAAATACTGACACACACTCCGGGGACCCCCTGTAAATACTGACACACTCCCCGGGACCCCCCTGTAAATACTGACACACTCCCCGGGACCCCCCTGTAAATACTGACACACTCCCCGGGACCCCCTACAAATACTGACACACACTCCGGGGACCCCCTGTAAATACTGACACACTCCCCGGGACCCCCCTGTAAATACTGACACACTCCCCGGGACCCCCCTGTAAATACTGACACACTCCCCGGGACCCCCTGTAAATACTGACACACTCCCCGGGACCCCCTGTAAATACTGACACACTCCCCGGGACCCCTGTAAATGCTGACACACTCCCCGGGGACCCCCCTGTAAATACTGACACACTCCCCGGGACCCCCTGTAAATACTGACACACTCCCCGGGACCCCCTGTAAATACTGTCACACTCCCCGGGGATCCCCTGTAAATACTGACACACTCCCCGGGACCCCCTGTAAATACTGACACACTTCCGAGGGACCTCCATCTAAAATAACCTCTGAACAATCGATCTTAAATCTGTGTCCCTCTGGTTAACAACACTCCTGCTACTGAAAACAGTTTTAGGAACATGGGAGCAGGATTGGGCCATTCAGCCCATCGAAACTGCCCCACTATTCACTATGATCATGGCTGATCATCCACTTCAATGCCTTTTTCCCCCACACTATCCTCATAACACTTTATATCATTGGTATTTTGAAATCTGTCAATCTCTGCTTTAAACATACTCAATGACTGAGCTTCCACAGTCCTCTGGGTGTGAGAATTGCAAAGATTCACAACCCTCTGAGTAAAGAAATTTCTCCTCATCTCTGTCCTAAGTGGCTTCCCCCTTATTTTGAAATTGCGTCCCCTGGTTCTAGACTCCCCAACCAGGAGAAACATCTTACCTACATCTCCCCTGTCTATCCCTTTCAGTATTTTGTAGGCTTCAATGAGATCACCCCTCATTCTTCGAAACTCTAGAGAATACAGGCCCAGTTTCCCCAATCTCTCTTCATAGGACAGTCCCGTCATCCCGGGAACAAGTCTGGTGAACCTTCCTTGCACTCCCTCTATGGCACTGATATCCTTCCTAAGGTAAGGGGACCAAAACTGCACACAGTACTCCAGGTGCGGTCGAACCAAGGTTCTATACGATTGAAGCAAGACTTCACTACTCCTGAACTCAAATCCTCTTGCGATAAAGACTAACATACCATTCGCCTTCTTAATTACATTCTGCACCTGCATGTTAGCTTTCAGTGACTGATTGACGAGGACACCCAGGTCCCTTTGTACATCTACACTTTCTAATCTCTTACCATTTAAGAAATACTCTGCACATCTATTCCTCCTACCAAAGTTGGATAATCTCGCATTTTTCCACATTATATTCCAATTGCCACGTTCTTGCCCACTCACTAAGTCTGTCCAAATCCCCTTGAAGCTACATTGCATCTTCCTGACAACACACATTCCCACCTAGTTTTGTGTGATCCGCAAACTTGGAAAGACTACATTTGGTCCCCACATCCAAATCATTGATATATATTGTGAACAGCTGGGGCCCAAGCACTGATCCCCGCGGTACCCCACTAGTCACAACCTGCCAACCCGAAAATGACCCATTTATTCCTACTCTCTGTTTTCTGCCTGTTAACCAATCCTTAAGACCAATCATCCAACCAGTCATGGATGAGCTGGACGAACAGCCAACAAAATCGGAACTCAGTGATGTCATCGATTCTCTAGCCAGTGGAAAAGCCCCTGGGAAGGACGGCATTACCCCTGAAATAATCAAGAGTGCCAAGCCTGCTATACTCTCAGCACTACATGAACTGCTTTGCCTGTGCTGGGACGAGGGAGCAGTACCTCAGGACATGCGCGATGCCAACATCATCACCCTCTATAAGAACAAGGGTGACCGCGGTGACTGCAACAACTACCGTGGAATCTCCCTGCTCAGCATAGTGGGGAAAGTCTTTGCTCGAGTCGTTTTAAACAGGCTCCAGAAGCTGGCTGAGTGTGTCTACCCTGAGGCACAGTGTGGCTTTCGAGCAGAGAGATCCACCGTTGACATGTTGTTCTCCCTTTGTCAGATACAGGAGAAATGCCGTGAACAACAGATGCCCCTCTACATTGCTTTCATTGATCTCACCAAAGCCTTTGACCTCGTCAGCAGACGTGGTCTCTTCAGACTACTAGAAAAAATCAGATGTCCACCAAAGCTATTAAGTATCATCACCTCATTCCATGACAATATGAAAGGCACAATTCAACATAGCGGCACCTCATCAGAGCCCTTTCCTATCCTGAGTGGCGTGAAACAGGGCTGTGTTCTCGCACCTACATTGATTGAGATCTTCTTCTCCCTGCAGCTCTCACATGCGTTCAAGTCTTCAGAAGAAGGAATTTTCCTCCACACAAGATCTGGGGGCAGGTTGTTCAACTTTGCCCGTCTTAGAGCGAAGACCAAAGTATGGAAAGTCCTCATCAGGGAATTCCTCTTTGCTGACGATGCTGCTTTAACATCTCACACTGAAGAGTGTCTGCAGAATCTCATCGACAGGTTTGCGTCTGCCTGCAACAAATTTGGTCTAACCATCAGCCTCAAGAAAATGAACATCATGGGGCAGGACGTCAGAAATGCTTCATCCATCAATATTGGCGACCACGCTCTGGAAGTGGTTCAAGAGTTCACCTACCTAGGCTCAACTATCACCAGTAACCTGTCTCTAGATGCAGAAATCAACAAGTGCATGGGAAAGGCTTCCACTGCTATGTCCAGACTGGCCAAGAGAGTGTGGGAAAATGGCACACTGACACGGAACACAAAAGTCCGAGTGTATCAAGCCTGTGTCCTCAGTACCTTGCTCTACGGCAGCGAGGCCTGGACAACGTATGTCAGCCAAGAGTGACGTCTGAATTCATTCCATCTTCGCTGCCTTCGGAGAATCCTTGGCATCAGGTGGCAGGACCGCATCTCCAACACAGAAGTCCTCGAGGCGGCCAACATCCCCAGCTTATACACACTACTGAGTCAGCGGCGCTTGAGATGGCTTGGCCATGTGAGCCGCATGGAAGATGGCAGGATCCCCAAAGTCACATTGTACAGCGAGCTCGTCACTGGTATCAGACCACACCGGCCGTCCATGTCTCTGCTTTAAAGATGTTCTGCAAACGCGACATGAAGTCCTGTGACATTGACCACAAGTCGTGGGAGTCAGTTGCCAGCGTTCGCCAGAGCTGGCGGGCAACCATAAAGACAGGGCTAAAGTGTGGGGAGTCGAAGAGACTTAGTAGTTGGCAGGAAAAAAGACAGAAGCGCAAGGGAAGAGCCAACTGTGTAACAGCCCCGACAAACAAATTTTATCTGCAGCGCCTGTGGAAGAGCCTGTCACTCTAGAATTGGCCTTGAGAGCCACTCCAGGCTCTGCTCCACAAACCACTGACCACCTCCAGGCGCTTATCCATTGTCTCTCGAGACAAGGAGGTCAAAGAGAAGACCAATCATTAAGAGAGCTTTTGGGCCAACCATCAAGAAGATCGCACCCCCACCCCGCCTCAAATCTAAATCAGGGACACAATCACTGACCAACGCAAGCAAATAGACCGCTGGGTTGAGCACTACCTAGAACTGTACTCCAGGGAGAATGTTGTCACTGAGACCGCCCTCAATGCAGCCCAGTCTCTGCCTGTCATGGATGAGCTGGACGTACAGCCAAAAAAATCGGAACTCAGTGATGCCATTGATTCTCTAGCCAGCAGAAAAGCCCCTGGGAAGGACAGCATTACCCCTGAAATAATCAAGAGTGCCAAGCCTGCTATACTCTCAGCACTACATGAACTGCTTTGCCTGTGCTGGGATGAGGGAGCAGTACCTCAGGACATGCGCGATGCCAATATCATCACCCTCTATAAGAACAAAAGTGACCGCGGTGACTGCAACAACTACCGTGGAATCTCCCTGCTCAGCATAGTGGGGAAAGTCTTTGCTCGAGTCGCTCTGAACAGGCTCCAGAAGCTGGCCGAGCGCGTCTACCCTGAGGCACAGTGTGGCTTTCGAGCAGAGAGATCGACCGTTGACATGCTGTTCTCCCTTCGTCAGATACAGGAGAAATTCCGCGAACAACAGATGCCCCTCTACATTGCTTTCATTGATCTCACCAAAGCCTTTGACCTCGTCAGCAGATGTGGTCTCTTCAGACTATTCGAAAAGATTCGATGCCCACCAAAGCTACTAAGTATCATCACCTCATTCCATGACAATATGAAAGGCACAATTCAGCATAGCGGAACCTCATCAGACCCCTTTCCTATCCTGAGTGGCGTGAAACAGGGCTGTGTTCTCGCACCTACACTGTTTGGGATCTTCTTCTCCCCGCTGCTCTCACATGCGTTCAAGTCTTCAGAAGAAGGAATTTTCCTCCACACAAGATCAGGGGGCAGGTTGTTCAACCTTGCCTGTCTAAGAGCGAAGACCAAAGTACGGAAAGTCCTCATCAGGGAACTCCTCTTTGCTGACGATGCTGCATTAACATCTCACACTGAAGAGTGTCTGCAGAGTCTCATCGACAGGTTTGCAGCTGCCTGCAATGAATCTGGCCTAACCATCAGCCTCAAGAAAACGAACATCATGGGACAGGACGTCAGAAATGTTCCATCCATCAATATCGGCGACCATGCTCTGGAAATGGTTCAAGAGTTCACCTACCTAGGTTCAACTATCACCAGTAACCTGTCTCTCGATGCAGAAATCAACAAGCGCATGGGAAAGGCTTCCACTGCTATGTCCAGACTGGCCAAGAGAGTGTGGGAAAATGGTGCACTGACACGGAACACTCTAAGGCAGCGAGGCCTGGACAACGTATGTCAGCCAAGAGCGACGTCTCAATTCATTCCACCTTCGCTGCCTCCGGAGAATCCTTGGCATCAGGTGGCAGGACCGTACTACCAACACAGAAGTCCTCGAGGCGGCCAACATCCCCAGCTTATACACACTACTGAGTCAGCTGCGCTTGAGATGGCTTGGCCATGTGAGCCGCATGGAAGATGGCAGGATCCCCAAGGACACATTGTACAGCGAGCTCGCCACTGGTATCAGACCCACCGGCCGTCCATGTCTCCGCTTTAAAGACGTCTGCAAACGCGACATGAAGTCCTGTGACATTGATCACAAGTCGTGGGAGTCAGTTGCCAGCGATCGCCAGAGCTGGCGGGCAACCATAAAGGCGGGGCTAAAGCGTGGCGAGTCGAAGAGACTTAGCAGTTGGCAGGAAAAAAGACAGAAGCGCAAGGAGAGAGCCAACTGTGTAACAGCCCCGACAACCAATTTTATCTGCAGCACCTGTGGAAGAGTCTGCCACTCTAGAATTGGCCTTTATTGCCACTCCAGGCGCTGCTCCACAAACTACTGACCACCTCTCGGTGCTTACCCATTGTCTCTCGAGACAAGGAGGCCAAAGAGGAATCCATGCCAGTATATTACCTCCTATCCCATGTGCTTTAATTTTACTAACCAACCTCCTGTGGGGGACTTTATCAAAAGCCTTCTGAAAATCCAAGTGTACCACTTTCCCCGACTCTCCTTTATCAATTCTGTTAATAATAGAAGGGGAGGCTGTGGCGTAGTGGTATTATCACTGGATTAATAACCCAGAGACCCAGGGTATTTCTCTGGGGACATGGGTTCAAATCCCACCACAGCAGAAGGTGGAATTTGAACTTAATTAATAAATCTGGAATTTAAAACTAGTCTAATGATGGCCATGAAACCATTGTCGATTTGTTGTAAAAACCCATCTGGTTCACGAATGTCCTACAGGGAAGGAAATCTGCCGTCCTTACCTGGTCTGGCCTACATGTGACTCCAGACCCACAGCAATGTGGTTAACTCTTACATACCCTCTGAAATGGCCTAGCAAGACACTCAGTTCGAGGGCGATTAGGGATGGGCAATAAATGCTGGCTGGGCCAGCGACGCCCACATCCCGTGAAAGAATTTTTTAAAACTCCAGCAGGTTCATCAAACATGATTTCCCATTCATAAATCCATGTAGACTTATATCAGATCATTATTATCCAAGTGACAATTAATAAAACCTTTGGAACAGATTTTCGCATTTCCCCAATGACCGATGTAAGACTAACAGGTCTGTAATTCCCAGTTTTCTCTCTCCCTCCCTTCTTAAATAGTGGGCTGACATTTGCGACCTTCCAATCAGCAGGGCCCAATCCAGAATCTATAGTTTCTCCTTATTTCCTCTATCCAAACCCCTCATGATTTTGAACGCCTCGATTAAATCTCCTCATAACCTTCTCTGCTGCTCCAGTCTCTCCGCATTCATTGAACTCCCTCATCCCTGGGACCCTCCGGGAGTGCAGCATTCCCTCAGTACTGACCCTCCAGCAGTGCAGCGCTCCCTCAGTACTGACCCTCCGACAGTGCAGCACTCCCTCAGTACTGACCCTCCGACAGAGCAGCACTCCCTCAGTACTGACACTCCGACAGTGCAGCACTCCCTCAGTACTGACACTCCGACAGTGCAGCACTCCCTCAGTACTGACCCTCCAGCAGTGCAGCGCTCCCTCAGTACTGACACTCCGACAGAGCAGCACTCCCTCAGTACTGACACTCCGACAGTGCAGCACTCCCTCAGTACTGACCCTCCGACAGTGCAGCACTCCCTCAGTACTGACCCTCCGACAGTGCAGCACTCCCTCAGTACTGACCCTCCGGCAGTGCAGCACTCCCTCAGTACTGACACTCCGACTGTGCAGCACTTCCTCAGTACTGATCCTCCGACAGTGCAGCACTCCCTCAGTACTGACCCTCCGACAGTGCAGCACTCCCTCAGTACTGCAGTGGATTGTCAGCCGAAGTAGTTTGAAGTAGTTGAGCAACCCCAGTTTGTCCAGTCTCTCCAAGAAACCCGAAACATGAAACATGAAAACGTCCATCGTCCCGGGGATCATTCTGCTCAATCTCCTCTGATCTTGCACACTCCAAGGCTCGGACACAACAACTCACCTGCCCTTCCGCTATGCTCAGTGGCTCTGGAGACGACATGGAAACGGCTGGCGATGCCTACTGCAGTGGATCAACATCCGAAAGGGCTGCGGCTCAGGGTAGCTCCTGACCGAGCAGCACCGAGGGTGAGGGGGAAATGAAGATTCCTGGTTCCGATGGTTCGGGTGCTCGGTTAATCCCAGGGGATTCACAGTTGGATAAAAGGCAGTAAACAGGTATGTGGGAGGTTATTTTTTATTTTGACATTGTGACTGTCAGCTGAAACGCCGGGAGCTGTTTTTGCAGGTCGGCATTTAATATCAGAGCAAAAACAAGATCGCCGAGGGAGATGTGATCACCGGCATTGGAGAAAGATCATGATAGCACAACACAGCAAGTACCACCTGAATCCTGTACAATATAGAGTGTTGTACAGTCGGAGGGTCAGTACTGAGGGAGAGCAGCACTGTCGGAGGGTCAGTACAGAGGGAGTGCTGCACTGTCGGAGGGTCAGTACTGAGGGAGTGCTGCACTGTCAGAGGGTCAGTACAGAGGGAGTGCTGAACTGTCAGATGGTCAGTACTGAGGGAGTGCTGCACTGTCGGAGGGTCAGTACTGAGGGAGTGCTGCACTGTCGGAGGGTCAGTACAGAGGGAGTGCTGAACTGTCAGATGGTCAGTACTGAGGGAGTGCTGCACTGTCGGAGGGTCAGTACTGAGGGAGTGCTGCCCTGTCAGAGGGTCAGTACAGAGGGAGTGCTGAACTGTCAGATGGTCAGTACTGAGGGAGTGCTGCACTATCAGATGGTCAGTACTGAGGGAGTGCTGCACTGTCGGAGGGTCAGTACTGAGGGTGTGTTGCACTGTTGCACGGTCAGTACTGAGGGAGTGCTGTACTGTCGGAGGGTCAGTACTGAGGGAGTGCTGCACTGTCAGAGGGTCAGTACTGAGGGAGTGCAGCACTTTCGGAGGGTCAGTACTGAGGGAGTGCTGCACTGTCGGACGGTCACTACTGAGGGAGTGCAGCACTGTCGGAGGGTCAGTACTGAGGGAGTGCTGCACTGTCAGACGGTCAGGACTGAGGGAGTGCAGCACTGTCGGAGGGTCAGTACTGAGGGAGTGCTGCACTGTCGGACGGTCAGTACTGAGGGAGTGCTGCACTGTCGGAGGGTCAGTACAGAGGGAGTGCTGCACTGTCGGAGGGTCAGTACTGAGGGAATGCGGCACTGTCGGAGGGTTAGTACTGAGGGAGTTCTGCACTGTCGGAGGGTCAGTACTGAGGGAGTGCTGCACTGTCGGTGGGTCAATACTGAGGGAGTGCTGCACTGTCAGAGGATCAGTACTGAGGGAGTGCGGCACTGTCGGATGGTCAGTACTGAAGGAGTGCTGCACTGTCGGAGGGTCAGTACTGAGGGTGTGTTGCACTGTCGGAGGGTCAGTACTGAGAGAGTGCTGTACTGTCGGAGGGTCAGTACTGAGGGAGTGCTGCACTGTCGGATGGTCAGTACTGAGGGAGTGCTGCACTGTCGGATGGTCAGTACTGAGAGAGTGCTGTACTGTCGGAGGGTCAGTACTGAGGGTGTGTTGCACTGTCGGAGGGTCAGTACTGAGGGAGTGCGGCACTGTCGGATGGTCAGTACTGAGAGAGTGCTGTACTGTCTGATGGTCAGTACTGAGGGAGTGCTGCACTGTCGGAGGGTCAGTACTGAGGGAGTGCTGCACTGTCGGAGGGTCAGTACTGAGGGAGTGCTGCACTGTCTGATGGTCAGTACTGAGGGAGTGCTGCACTGTCGGAGGGTCAGTACTGAGGGAGTGCTGCACTGTCGGAGGGTCAGTACTGAGGGAGTGCTGCACTGTCGGAGGGTCAGTCCCGAGGGAGTGCTGCACTGTCTGATGGTCAGTACTGAGGGAGCGCTGCACTGTCGGAGGGTCAGTACTGAGGGAGTGCTGCACTGTCTGATGGTCAGTACTGAGGGAGTGCTGCACTGTCGGAGGGTCAGTACTGAGGGAGTGCTGCACTGTCGGAGGGTCAGTACTGAGGGAGTGCTGCACTGTCAGATGGTCAGTACTGAGGGAGTGCTGCACTGTCGGAGGGTCAGTACTGAGGGAGTTCTGCACTGTCGGATGGTCAGTACTGAGCGAGTGCTGCACTGTCTGATGGTCAGTACTGAGGGAGTGCTGCTCTGTCGGAGGGTCAGTACTGAGGGAGTGCTGCACTGCCGGAGGGTCAGTACTGAGGGAGTGCGGCACTGTCGGAGGGTCAGTACTTAGGGAGTGCTGCACTGTCGGAGGGTCAGTACTGAGGGAGTGCCGCACTGTCGGAGGGTCAGTACTGAGGGAGTGCTGCACTGTCGGAGGGTCAGCACTGAGGGAGTGCTGAACTGTGAGAGGGTCAGTACTGAGGGAGTGCTGCACTGTCGGAGGGTCAGTACTGAGGGAGTGCTGCACTGTCGGAGGGTCAGTACTGAGGGAGTGCTGCACTGTCGGAGGGTCAGCACTGAGGGAGTGCTGCACTGTCAGAGGGTCAGTACTGAGGGAGTGCTGCACTGTCAGAGGGTCAGTACTGAGGGAGTGCAGCACTTTCGGAGGGTCAGTACTGAGGGAGTGCTGCACTGTCGGACGGTCACTACTGAGGGAGTGCAGCACTGTCGGAGGGTCAGTACTGAGGGAGTGCTGCACTGTCAGATGGTCAGTACTGAGGGAGTGCAGCGCTGTCGGAGGGTCAGTACTGAGGGTGTGTTGCACTGTTGCACGGTCAGTACTGAGGGAGTGCTGTACTGTCGGAGGGTCAGTACTGAGAGGGTGCTGCACAGTCAGAGGGTCAGTACTGAGGGAGTGCTGCACTGTCGGAGGGTTAGTACTGAGGGTGTGTTGCACTGTTGCACGGTCAGTACTGAGGGAGTGCTGTACTGTCGGAGGGTCAGTACTGAGGGAGTGCTGCACTGTCAGAGGGTCAGTACTGAGGGAGTGCTGCACTGTCAGATGGTCAGTACTGAGGGAGTGCTGCACTGTCAGATGGTCAGGACTGAGGGAGTGCAGCACTGTCGGAGGGTCAGTACTGAGGGAGTGCTGCCCTGTCGGACGGTCAGTACTGAGGGAGTGCTGCACTGTCGGAGGGTCAGTACAGAGGGAGTGCTGCACTGTCGGAGGGTCAGTACTGAGGGAATGCGGCACTGTCGGAGGGTTAGTACTGAGGGAGTGCTGCACTGTCGGTGGGTCAATACTGAGGGAGTGCTGCACTGTCAGAGGATCAGTACTGAAGGAGTGCTGCACTGTCGGAGGGTCAGTACTGAGGGTGTGTTGCACTGTCGGAGGGTCAGTACTGAGAGAGTGCTGTACTGTCGGAGGGTCAGTACTGAGGGAGTGCTGCACTGTCGGATGGTCAGTACTGAGGGAGTGCTGCACTGTCGGATGGTCAGTACTGAGAGAGTGCTGTACTGTCGGAGGGTCAGTACTGAGGGTGTGTTGCACTGTCGGAGGGTCAGTACTGAGGGAGTGCTGCACTGTCGGATGGTCAGTACTGAGAGAGTGCGGCACTGTCGGATGGTCAGTATTGAAGGAGTGCTGCACTGTCGGTGGGTCAGTACTGAGGGTGTATTGCACTGTCGGAGGGTCAGTACTGAGGGAGTGCTGCACTGTCGCAGGGTCAGTACTGAGGGAGTGTTGTACAGTCAGAGGGTCAGTACTGAGGGAGTGCTGCACTGTCGGAGGGTCAGTACTGAGTGAATGCTACAGTGTCGCAGGGCCTGTACTGAGGGAGCGCTCCCTATCTCTGTAATGTCCTCCAGCCCCTACAACCCTCCTTATCTCTGTAACCTCCTCCAGCGCCTACAACCCTCCCTATCTCTGTAACCTCCTCCAGCCCCTACAACCCTCCCTATCTCTGTAATGTCCTCCAGCCCCTACAACCCTCCCTATCTCTGTAACCTCCTCCAGCACCTACAACCCTCCCTATCTCTGTAACCTCCTCCAGCCCCTACAATCCTCCCTATCTCTGTAACCCCCTCCAGCCCCTACAACCCTCCCTATCTCTGTAACCTCCTCCAGCCCCTACAACCCTCCCTATCTCTGTAACCTCCTCCAGCCCCTACAACCCTCCCTATCTCTGTAACCTCCTCCAGCACCTACAACCCTCCCTATCTCTGCAACCTCCTCTAGCCCCTACAACCCTCCCTATCTCTGTAACCTCCTCCCGCCCCTACAACACTCCTCATCTCTGTAACCCTCCTCCAGCCCCTACACCCCTCCCTATCTCTGTAAACTCCTCCAGCCCCTACACCCCTCCCTATCTCTGTAACCTCCTCCAGCCCCTACAACACTCCCCATCTCTGTAACCCTCCTCCAGCCCCTACAACCCTCCCTATCTCTGTAACCTCCTCCAACCCCTACAACACTCCCTATCTCTGTTACCTCCTCCAGCCCCTACAACCCTCCCTATCTCTGTAACCTCCTCCAGCCCCTACAACCCTCCGAGATCTCTGCGCTCCTCCAATTCTGACCTCTTGAGCATCCCCCGATTTTAATCTCTCCACCATTGGCGGCCGTGCCTTCAGCTGCCTGGGCCCTGAGCTCTGGAATTCCCTCCCTAAACCTCTCCGCCTCTCTCTCTCCTCCTCTTTAAGTCTCTCCTTAAAACCTCCCTCTTTGACCCAGCTTTTGGTCACCTGACCCTAATATCTGTTGAAGTGTCTCGGGGTCAGATTTAGATTTCTAACATTCCTGTTGAGCATCTCGGGATGTTTTCTTGTGTTAGAAGTGCTGCAGATGTGGAGGTTGTTGTTGAATCTCTCCTCCTTTCCACCTGGGCCTCCGTTGCGGTGTGTGGAAATCATGGATGCCCCCGGGCTGTGCCCTTCCTCCACGCTCCAGGACAACACCCAGCTGGCCCCGATTCACCTCCCCTTTAAGAGCTGCCAGGGAGTTTGCAGCCAATGAGCTGCGGGTTTATTGTTGGCTGCACGCACCAGGCATTGTGAATGAGCAGGTATTTCGTGAGTTGACGACACAAGAGACAGGAGCAGGGGGAGGCCATTCGGCCCCTCGACCCTGCTCTCCCATTCAATACGATCAGGGCTGATCCTCCACCTCATCTCCACTTTCCCGCCCTCTCCCCGTATCCCTCAATTCCCTCAGTGCCCAAAAATCCCTCGATCTCCATCTTGAATATACTCAACGACTGAGCATCCACAGCTCTCCGGGGGAGAGAATTCCAAAGGTTCACAACCCTCGGAGTGAAGACATTTCTCCTCATTTCAGTCCAAAATAGCCGCCCCTTATCCTGAGACTGTGATACCCACCCCTCCCCCTCCCCAGTTCCAGACTCTCCAGCCAGGGGGGTGGAAACAGCCTCTCAGCATCTACCCTGTCAAACCCTCTCAGAATTTTATACATTTCAATCAGATCACCTCTCGTTCTTCGAAACTCCGGGGAATATCGGCCCAGTCTGCTCGATCTCTCCTCGTCGGACACTCCCCTCATCCCGGGAGTCAGTCCGGTGAACATCCGTCACACTACCTCCATGGCAAATGTATCCTTCCTTCGATAAGGAGACCAGAACTGTACCCAGTACTCCAGGTGCTGTCTCGTCAAGTCCCAGTATTCAGTCTTCTGCTTAAATTCCGACGTCTTTGTAACAAAGGCTAACACACCATTTGACCTTCCTAATTGCTCGCTTTACCGACGTGTTAACTTTCCGTGATTCCCCAGTTGCCCCGTTGTCGGTCAATCCAATGTTGACGCCTTTGTCTCAGCCTCTCTCTCCTCTCTCTCTCTCTCTCTCTCTCTCTCTCTCATCATCAACCACGTGCATGGCCTCCCTCTGGTGCCTCTCGCTGGTAATACCTAGTGTTTGTGATATTTGGAATGGAGTTGAAAGCCTCAGGGGGTGTCATTAACGCACACTTAGATTCAAGTGCGGCCTCCAAGCTCGCCGTCAGAACAATCCATCAAAAACACCTTGAAATTCCTATGAGAATCAACGACCGTCAGCATAATTTAACAGCAAGCCCCAGGAGTTAACAACGGGAAAGGCCTGTCGCAAAATTTGGTCACGATTTTCAAAGTGTGGGGGGATATTTACTCTGTATTTTTTTTTAGGTGGCCTTTATACCCCAGGCCCCTTTTATATATTTTATGTCAAGGGGGCCTTTATTCCTCAGGCCCCCTTTATATACATATTTTTAAAATAACTTTATTAAAATCAAATAAACAAAAAACGCAAATTAAAATGCCATTCTCGGCGTCGACAATGCACTCCAGTCCCTGCGGTGCCCACCGGTCGCGCAAGGCCTCAAGCGTACCGGCGGACACCGCATGCTCCTTCTCCAGGGACACCCGGGCGCGAACGTAACCGCGGAGGAGGGGCAGGCAGTCATGGAGGACGGACCCCCCCACCCCCCACACCGATGGCCCGCAACCTGGACCTGTGAATTGCCACCTTGGCCAAGCCCCAGGAGCAGACCGACGAGGAGATCCTCCTCCCGGCCCACGCCCCTCCGCACCGGGTGCCCAAAGATCAGGAGCGTGGGACTGAAGTGCAGCCAGAACGTGAGGAGCAGCCCCTTCAAGTACTCAAAGAGGGGCTGCAACCTCGCACACTCCATATATACATGGAACACGGACTCGTCCAGGCCGCAGAAGTTACAGACGGCTTGGGAGTCCGTGAACCTACTTAAAAGTCTATTGCACGGGACTGCTCTGTGCAGCACCCTCCACCCCAGGTCCCCGATGTAAAGGGGGAAGACTCCCGCGTAGAGAGACCTCCATCGGGGTTTCCCCTCGCCGCCAGATGGCAACGCGGACCGCCAGGGCGTGTCCGGCCGGCTGACGAGGGCGAGGAAGTGGAGAGTGTACAGGAGCAGCCCGTACAGGAAACCCCTCCGCGCCGATTGGAATGGCACGGAGGGCATTTCCGAGAGGCAGCTCGGATTGTGCGGGACCGGCTCCCGAGGAGGGTTTCGGGGCCTGGGTCCGATGAGCAGTTCCGGCCGAGCGGGGGTCAGCTCGGTCGGGAGCGCTCCGCTCTCCCGAGCCCCCTCGCCACCCGCTGTGAGGGGCGTCCCGGGGGCTTCGGCTACTCCTCTGCCCGCCGGACCGTCCCCGGAGTCGGCTGCCCGGACAGCCAAGGTGCTCTCCTCCGTCAGCGGGGCACCTGACTGGAGGCGACCATGTTCCATACTCGGAATAGATCCCGGTAAAAGACAGGCAACTCCCTCAGAGAGGCGCGGCTAACGGACTCCACCGGGAGCTGCGTGTCATCTTGAAGGCAGTGACACTGGCGGAAAAAATACGTCGCCAGCGCACACCATCTGGGAGGACGCTCGACGTACAGGTATCTCTGCAGGGTCCGAAGGCGGAGAGTCGCAGCCTGGATGCGGACGCACACCAGCGACTGACCGCCCTCCTCAATCGGGAGACTCAGGACCGCGGCAGAGACCCAGTGCTTCCTCTTACCCCAGAAGAAATCGACGAGTTTCTTCTGGATCTTGGTGGCAAATGCAGGGGGCGGGGCCAAAGTGACCAACCGGTACCACAGCATGAAGGCCACCAGTTGGTTTATGACCAGCGCTCGGCCCCTGTAGGAAAGCACTCGGAGCAGTCCTGTCCAGCGCCCCAGCCGAGCGGTGACTACAGAAAAGGTCTGCTGGCAGTCGCGCATCCTCCGCAAGTCAATGGGATCTGTGACCGCGAGGAGCACGTCGTCGGCGTAAGCCGAGAGAATGACCCGCATGGCCGGCTCGCGCAGAGCCAATCCCGTCAACCTCCTGCGAAGCAGACACAGGAAGGGCTCCACGCAGATGGTATACAATTGGCCGGACATGGGGCACCCCTGACGCACTCCTCTCCCAAAGCGAAGGGGCGCTGTCATAGAACATAGAACAGTACAGCACAGTACAGGCCCTTCGGCCCACGATGTTGTGCCGACCCTTTAACCTACTCTAAGATCAAACTAACTCCCTACCCTTCATTCTACTATCATCCATGTACCTATCCAAGAGTCGCTTAAATGTCCCTAATGTATCTGCTTCTACTACCACCACTGGCAGCACATTCCACGCACCCACCACTCTCTGTGTAAAGAACCTACCTCTGACATCTCCCCGAAACCTTCCTCCAATCACCTTAAAATTATGCCCCCTGGTGATAGCCCTTTCCGCCCTGGGAAAAAGTCTCTGACTATCCACTCTATCTATGCCTCTCATCATCTTGTACCCCTCTATCAAGTCACCTCTCATCCTTCTTCGCTCCAATGAGGAAAGCCCTAGCTCCCTCAATCTTTCTTCGTAGGACATGCCCTCCAGTCCAGGCAGCATCCTGGTAAATCTCCTCTGCTCCCTCTCTAAAGCTTCCACATCCTTCCTATAATGAGGCGACCAGAACTGAACACAATATTCCAAGTGTGGTCTAACCAGGGCTTTATAGAGCTGCAGCATAACCTCGCGGCTCTTAAACTCAATCCCCCTGTTAATGAAAGCCAACACCCCATACGCCTTCTTAACAACCCTATCAACTTGGGTGGCAACTTTGAGCGATCTATGGACATGGACATTAACTTTGACGAGACACTCTGCGGCAGCGTATAAAAGTCGGACCCTGGACACAAAATGCGGCCCGAATCCGAAAGCGCGCAGAGTCCCGAAAAGGTATTCGTGATCCACCCTGTCGAACACCTTCTCCTGATCGAGGGAGAGAAAGGCGACCGACTGACCAGTCCTCTGGGAAAGATGGATCAGGTCCCGGACCAGGTGGATGTTGTCCTGGAAGGACCGGCCCAGGACCGTGTAGGACTGGTCGGGGTGGATCACGTGGGCCAGCTCGGAGCCCAGGCGGGTAGACATAGCCCAGGCAAAGATCTTACAATCCGTGCTGAGGAGGGAGACCGGACGCCAGTTTTTAAGCAGGCAGAGATCGCCCCTCTTCGGCAGCAGGACGATGACCGCCCTGTGCCACGAGAGGGGCATCTCCCCGGTCGCCAGGCTTTTCCCCAGGACCCACGCGTTTTCGCCCCCCAGGACATCCCAGAATGCCCTGAGGAACTCCATGGTCAACCCATCCAGCCCTGGGGATTTGCCCCTCGAGAGCTGGTGGAGGGTGCCAGTCAGCTCCGCCAACATGAGCGGAGCCTCCAATCCTTCGGCGCCCTCCGGGCTGATCTGCGGCAGGTCCTCCCACAAAACTCTGCGCGCGTCCTCGCTGGACGGATCCGGAGAGAACAACGCACTGTCATAAGTACGGACCAGGAGGCCCATTCCCTCCGGATCCGTGATGGAGGATCCGTCGTCAGCCAGCAGCTCGACGAGCTGCATACGGACCCCCCGCCATTTTTCCAGCGAGTAGAAGAAGGGTGAGGCGCGGTCCAAATCTTCCAGGATCTGGATCCGCGACCCCACGTACGCGCCTCGGGACCCTATGAGCTGCAGGTCCCTTAGCGCGCCCTTCTTCTCTTTGTACGCCTGCCACAGGGCCGGGTCCGCGACGGCATGACCGAGGTGGGAATCCAAGTCGAACACCTCACTCTCAAGGCGCCCGATCTCGGCTTCCCGCCTCTTGGTGATGTCTGTGGAGGGTGATGTCGGTAGACGGTGATGTCGGTAGAGGGTGATGTCGGTAGAGGGTGATGTCAATAGAGGGTGATGTCGGTAGAGGGTGATGTCGGTAGAGGATGATGTCGGTAGAGGGTGATGTCAGTAGAGGGTGATGTCGGTAGAGGGTGATGTCGGTAGGGGGTGATGTCATTAGAGGGTGATGTCAGAAGAGGGTGATGTCGGCAGAGGGTGATGTCATTAGAGGGTGATGTCGGTAGAGGGTGATGTCATTAGAGGGTGATGTCAGAAGAGGGTGATGTCGGCAGAGGGTGATGTCATTAGAGGGTGATGTCGGTAGAGGGTGATGTCATTAGAGGGTGATGTCGGTAGAGGGTGATGTCGTTAGAGGGTGATGTCGGTAGAGGGTGATGTCGGTAGAGGGTGATGTTTGTGGAGGGTGATGTCTTTAGAGGGTGATGTCATTAGAGGGTGATGTCAGTAGGGGGTGATGTCGGTAGGTGGTGATGTCGGTAGAGAGTGATGTCGGTGGAGGGTGATGTCAGTAGAGGGTGATGTCAGTAGGGGGTGATGTCGGTGGAGGGTGATGTCAGTAGAGGGTGATGTCAGTAGGGGGTGATGTCGGTGGAGGGTGATGTCGGTAGAGGGTGATGTCAGTAGAGGGTGATGTCAGTAGGGGGTGATGTCATTTGAGGGTGATGTCGGTGGAGGGTGATGTCATTAGAGGGTGATGTCAGTAGGGGGTGATGTCGGTGGAGGGTGATGTCGGTAGAGGGTGATGTCAGTAGAGGGTGATGTCAGTAGGGGGTGATGTCATTTGAGGGTGATGTCAGTAGGGGGTGATGTCGGTGGAGGGTGATGTCAGTAGAGGGTGATGTCAGTAGGGGGTGATGTCATTTGAGGGTGATGTCGGTGGAGGGTGATGTATTTAGAGGGTGATGTCGGTAGGTGGTGATGTCGGTAGAGAGTGATGTCAGTAGAGGGTGATGTCGGTCGAGGGTGATGTCAGTAGTGGGTGATGTCAGTAGGGGGTGATGTCGGTAGAGGGTGTTGTCAGCAGAGGATGATGTCGGTAGAGGGTGATGTCGGTCGAGGGTGATGTCAGTAGAGGGTGATGTCGGTAGAGGGTGATGTCATTAGAGGGTGATGTCAGTAGGGGGTGATGTCAGTAGGGGGTGATGTCGGTAGAGGGTGATGTCATTAGAGGGTGATGTCAGTCAGGGGTGATGTCAGTAGGGGGTGATGTCATTTGAGGGTGATGTCGGTGGAGGGTGATGTCCTTATATGGTGATGTCAGTAGGGGGTGATGTCGGTAGGGGGTGATGTCATTAGAGGGTGATGTCAGAAGAGGGTGATGTCGGCAGAGGGTGATGTCATTAGAGGGTGATGTCGGTAGAGGGTGATGTCGTGAGAGGGTGATGTCATTAGAGGTTGATGTCGGTAGGGGGTGATGTCGGTAGAGGGTGATGTCGGTAGGGGGTGATGTCAGTAGGGGGTGATGTCAGTAGGGGGTGATGTCAGTAGGGGGTGATGTCGGTAGAGGGTGATGTCATTAGAGGGTGATGTCAGTCAGGGGTGATGTCAGTAGGGGGTGATGTCATTTGAGGGTGATGTCGGTGGAGGGTGATGTCCTTATATGGTGATGTCGGTAGGGGGTGATGTCGGAAGGGGGTGATGTCAGTAGGGGGTGATGTCAGTAGGGGGTGATGTCGGCAGAGGGTGATGTCAGTAGAGGGTGATGTCATTAGAGGGTGATGTCATTAGAGGGTGATGACAGTAGAGGGTGATGTCGGTAGGGGGTGATGTCTTTAGAGGGTGATGTCGGTAGAGGGTGATGTCGGTAGAGGATGATGTCGAAAGTGGGTGATGTCTTTAGAGGGTGATGTCGGTAGAGGATGATGTCGAAAGGGGGTGATGTCTTTAGAGGGTGATGTCGGTAGAGGGTGATGTCATTCGAGGGTGATGTCTTTAGAGGGTGATGTCATTCGAGGGTGATGTCGGTAGAGGATGATGTCGGTAGAGGGTGATGTCATTCGAGGGTGATGTCATTCGAGGGTGATGTCGGTAGAGGGTGATGTCATTCGAGGATGATGTCATTCGAGGGTGATGTCTTTAGAGGGTGATGTTTGTGGATGGTGATGTCATTCGAGGGTGATGTCTTTAGAGGGTGATGTCAGTAGAGGGTGATGTCGGTAGAGGGTGATGTCATTCGAGGGTGATGTCTTTAGAGGGTGATGTTTGTGGAGGGTGATGTCATTCGAGGGTGATGTCTTTAGAAGGTGATGTCGGTAGAGGGTGATGTCATTCGAGGGTGATGTCATTCGAGGGTGATGTCGGTAGAGGGTGATGTCATTCGAGGGTGATGTCATTCGAGGGTGATGTCTTTAGAGGGTGATGTTTGTCGAGGGTGATGTCATTCGAGGGTGATGTATTTAGAGGGTGATGTCGGTAGAGGGTGATGTCGGTAGAGGGTGATGTCGGTCGAGGGTGATGTCAGTAGGGGGTGATGTCAGTAGAGGGTGATGTCGGTAGAGGGTGATGTCAGTAGAGGGTGATGTCGGAAGAGGGTGATGTCATTCGAGGGTGATGTCGGTAGTGGGTGATGTCGGTAGAGGGTGATGTCAGTAGAGGGTGATGTCGGTGGAGGGTGATGTCGGTAGAGGGTGATGTCAGTAGAGGGTGATGTCAGTAGAGGGTGATGTCGGTAGAGGGTGATGTCAGTAGAGGGTGATGTCAGTAGAGGGTGATGTCGGTAGAGGGTGATGTCAGTAGAGGGTGATGTCATTAGAGGGTGATGTCGGTAGAGGGTGATGTCAGTAGAGGGTGATGTCAGTAGAGGGTGATGTCGGTAGAGGGTGATGTCAGTAGAGGGTGATGTCAGTAGAGGGTGATGTCGGTAGAGGGTGATGTCAGTAGAGGGTGATGTCATTAGAGGGTGATGTCGGTCGAGGGTGATGTCGGCAGAGGGTGATGTCAGTAGAGGGTGATGTCATTAGAGGGTGATGTCGGTAGAGGGTGATGTCGGTAGAGGGTGATGTCAGTAGAGGGTGATGTCAGTAGAGGGTGATGTCGGTAGAGGGTGATGTCGGTAGACGGTGATGTCAGTAGAGGGTGATGTCATTAGAGGGTGATGTCGGTAGAGGGTGATGTCGGTAGAGGGTGATGTCAGTAGAGGGTGATGTCAGTAGAGGGTGATGTCAGGAGAGG
Source organism: Heterodontus francisci (assembly GCF_036365525.1). NCBI lineage: Eukaryota > Metazoa > Chordata > Chondrichthyes > Heterodontiformes > Heterodontidae > Heterodontus > Heterodontus francisci. Next base: position 1,482,051 of record NC_090398.1, read on the forward strand.
GTGATGTCAGTAGAGGGTGATGTCGGTAGAGGGTGTTGTCAGTAGAGGGTGATGTCAGTAGGGGGTGATGTCAGTCGAGGGTGATGTCGGTAGAGGGTGATGTCGGTAGAGGGTGTTGTCAGTAGAGGGTGATGTCAGTAGAGGGTGATGTCATTAGAGGGTGATGTCAGTAGAGGGTGATGTCGGTAGAGGGTGTTGTCAGTAGAGGGTGATGTCAGTAGGGGGTGATGTCGATAGAGGGTGATGTCAGTAGAGGGTGATGTCGGTAGAGGGTGATGTCAGTAGAGGGTGATGTCAGTCGAGGGTGATGTCGGTAGAGGGAGTTGTCAGTAGAGGGTGATGTCAGTAGAGGGTGATGTCGATAGAGGGTGATGTCAGTAGAGGGTGATGTCGGTGGAGGGTGATTTCTGTAGAGGGTGATGTCGGTGAGGGGTGATGTCAGTAGAGGGTGTTGTCGGTAGAGGGTGATGTCAGTAGAGGGTGATGTCAGTAGAGGGTGATGTCGGTAGAGGGTGATGTCGGTAGAGGGTGATGTCAGTAGAGGGTGATGTCGGTAGAGGGTGATGTCGGTAGAGGGTGATGTCAGTAGAGGGTGATGTCGGTAGAGGGTGATGTCGGTGAGGGGTGATGACAGTAGAGGGTGTTGTCGGTAGAGGGTGATGTCAGTAGAGGGTGATGTCAGTAGAGGGTGGATGTCGGTAGAGGGTGATGTCGGTAGAGGGTGATGTCGGTAGAGGGTGTTGTCAGTAGAGGGTGATGTCATTAGAGGGTGATGTCAGTAGAGGGTGATGTCAGTAGGGGGTGATGTCGGTCGAGGGTGATGTCGATAGAGGGTGATGTCGGTAGAGGGTGATGTCAGTAGAGGGTGATGTCATCAGAGGGTGATGTCAGTAGAGGGTGATGTCAGTAGAGGGTGATGTCGGTAGAGGGTGATGTCAGTAGAGGGTGATGTCGGTAGAGGGTGATGTCAGTAGAGGGTGATGTCGGTAGAGGGTGATGTCGGTAGAGGGTGATGTCATTAGAGGGTGATGTCAGTAGAGGGTGATGTCGGTAGAGGGTGATGTCAGTAGAGGGTGATGTCATTAGAAGGTGATGTCAGTAGAGGGTGATGTCGGTAGAGGGTGATGTCGGTAGAGGGTGATGTCAGTAGAGGGTGATGTCGGTAGAGGGTGATGTCATTAGAGGGTCATGTCAGTAGTGGGTGATGTCAGTAGAGGGTGATGTCATTAGAGGGTGATGTCAGTAGAGGGTGATGTCGGTAGAGGGTGATGTCGGTAGAGGGTGATGTCGGTAGAGGGTGATGTCAGTAGAGGGTGATGTCATTAGAGGGTGATGTCAGTAGTGGGTGATGTCAGTAGAGGGTGATGTCAGTAGAGGGTGATGTCGGTAGAGGGTGATGTCGGTAGAGGGTGATGTCGGTAGAGGGTGATGTCAGTAGAGGGTGATGTCAGTAGAGGGTGATGTCAGTAGCAGTTGACATCTCTAGAGGGTGATGTCAGTAGAGGGTGATGTCGGTAGAGGGGGATGTCAGTAGAGGGTGATGTCGGTAGGGGGTGATGTCAGTAGCGGTTGACATCTCTAGAGGGTGATGTCAGTAGAGGGTGATGTCGGTAGAGGGTGATGTCGGTAGAGGGTGATGTCGGTGGAGGGTGGTGTCAGTAGAGGGTGTTGTCAGCAGAGGGTGATGTCAGTAGAGGGTGATGTCAGTAGAGGGTGATGTCGGTAGAGGGTGATGTCGGTAGAGGGTGGTGTCAGTAGAGGGTGTTGTCAGCAGAGGGTGATGTCGGTAGAGGGTGATGTCGTTAGAGGGTGATGTCGGTAGAGGGTGATGTCGGTAGAGAGTGATGTTTGTGGAGGGTGATGTCTTTAGAGGGTGATGTCATTAGAGGGTGATGTCAGTAGGGGGTGATGTCGGTAGGTGGTGATGTCGGTAGAGAGTGATGTCGGTGGAGGGTGATGTCAGTAGAGGGTGATGTCAGTAGGGGGTGATGTCGGTGGAGGGTGATGTCAGTAGAGGGTGATGTCAGTAGGGGGTGATGTCATTTGAGGGTGATGTCGGTGGAGGGTGATGTCATTAGAGGGTGATGTCAGTAGGGGGTGATGTCGGTGGAGGGTGATGTCGGTAGAGGGTGATGTCAGTAGAGGGTGATGTCAGTAGGGGGTGATGTCATTTGAGGGTGATGTCAGTAGGGGGTGATGTCGGTGGAGGGTGATGTCAGTAGAGGGTGATGTCAGTAGGGGGTGATGTCATTTGAGGGTGATGTCGGTGGAGGGTGATGTATTTAGAGGGTGATGTCGGTAGGTGGTGATGTCGGTAGAGAGTGATGTCAGTAGAGGGTGATGTCGGTCGAGGGTGATGTCAGTAGTGGGTGATGTCAGTAGGGGGTGATGTCGGTAGAGGGTGTTGTCAGCAGAGGATGATGTCGGTAGAGGGTGATGTCGGTCGAGGGTGATGTCAGTAGAGGGTGATGTCGGTAGAGGGTGATGTCATTAGAGGGTGATGTCAGTAGGGGGTGATGTCAGTAGGGGGTGATGTCGGTAGAGGGTGATGTCATTAGAGGGTGATGTCAGTCAGGGGTGATGTCAGTAGGGGGTGATGTCATTTGAGGGTGATGTCGGTGGAGGGTGATGTCCTTATATGGTGATGTCAGTAGGGGGTGATGTCGGTAGGGGGTGATGTCATTAGAGGGTGATGTCAGAAGAGGGTGATGTCGGCAGAGGGTGATGTCATTAGAGGGTGATGTCGGTAGAGGGTGATGTCGTGAGAGGGTGATGTCATTAGAGGTTGATGTCGGTAGGGGGTGATGTCGGTAGAGGGTGATGTCGGTAGGGGGTGATGTCAGTAGGGGGAGATGTCAGTAGGGGGTGATGTCAGTAGGGGGTGATGTCGGTAGAGGGTGATGTCATTAGAGGGTGATGTCAGTCAGGGGTGATGTCAGTAGGGGGTGATGTCATTTGAGGGTGATGTCGGTGGAGGGTGATGTCCTTATATGGTGATGTCGGTAGGGGGTGATGTCGGAAGGGGGTGATGTCAGTAAGGGGTGATGTCGGCAGAGGGTGATGTCAGTAGGGGGTGATGTCATTAGAGGGTGATGTCAGTAGAGGGTGATGTCGGTAGGGGGTGATGTCGGAAGGGGGTGATGTCAGTAGGGGGTGATGTCATTAGAGGGTGATGTCGGTAGAGGGTGATGTCAGTAGAGGGTGATGTCATTAGAGGGTGATGTCATTAGAGGGTGATGACAGTAGAGGGTGATGTCGGTAGGGGGTGATGTCTTTAGAGGGTGATGTCGGTAGAGGGTGATGTCGGTAGAGGATGATGTCGAAAGTGGGTGATGTCTTTAGAGGGTGATGTCGGTAGAGGATGATGTCGAAAGGGGGTGATGTCTTTAGAGGGTGATGTCGGTAGAGGGTGATGTCATTCGAGGGTGATGTCTTTAGAGGGTGATGTCATTCGAGGGTGATGTCGGTAGAGGATGATGTCGGTAGAGGGTGATGTCATTCGAGGGTGATGTCATTCGAGGGTGATGTCGGTAGAGGGTGATGTCATTCGAGGATGATGTCATTCGAGGGTGATGTCTTTAGAGGGTGATGTTTGTGGATGGTGATGTCATTCGAGGGTGATGTCTTTAGAGGGTGATGTCAGTAGAGGGTGATGTCGGTAGAGGGTGATGTCATTCGAGGGTGATGTCTTTAGAGGGTGATGTTTGTGGAGGGTGATGTCATTCGAGGGTGATGTCTTTAGAAGGTGATGTCGGTAGAGGGTGATGTCATTCGAGGGTGATGTCATTCGAGGGTGATGTCGGTAGAGGGTGATGTCATTCGAGGGTGATGTCATTCGAGGGTGATGTCTTTAGAGGGTGATGTTTGTCGAGGGTGATGTCATTCGAGGGTGATGTATTTAGAGGGTGATGTCGGTAGAGGGTGATGTCGGTAGAGGGTGATGTCGGTCGAGGGTGATGTCAGTAGGGGGTGATGTCAGTAGAGGGTGATGTCGGTAGAGGGTGATGTCAGTAGAGGGTGATGTCGGAAGAGGGTGATGTCATTCGAGGGTGATGTCGGTAGTGGGTGATGTCGGTAGAGGGTGATGTCAGTAGAGGGTGATGTCGGTGGAGGGTGATGTCGGTAGAGGGTGATGTCAGTAGAGGGTGATGTCAGTAGAGGGTGATGTCGGTAGAGGGTGATGTCAGTAGAGGGTGATGTCAGTAGAGGGTGATGTCGGTAGAGGGTGATGTCAGTAGAGGGTGATGTCATTAGAGGGTGATGTCGGTAGAGGGTGATGTCAGTAGAGGGTGATGTCAGTAGAGGGTGATGTCGGTAGAGGGTGATGTCAGTAGAGGGTGATGTCAGTAGAGGGTGATGTCGGTAGAGGGTGATGTCAGTAGAGGGTGATGTCATTAGAGGGTGATGTCGGTCGAGGGTGATGTCGGCAGAGGGTGATGTCAGTAGAGGGTGATGTCATTAGAGGGTGATGTCGGTAGAGGGTGATGTCGGTAGAGGGTGATGTCAGTAGAGGGTGATGTCAGTAGAGGGTGATGTCGGTAGAGGGTGATGTCGGTAGACGGTGATGTCAGTAGAGGGTGATGTCATTAGAGGGTGATGTCGGTAGAGGGTGATGTCGGTAGAGGGTGATGTCAGTAGAGGGTGATGTCAGTAGAGGGTGATGTCAGGAGAGGGTGATGTCAGTAGAGGGTGATGTCGGTAGAGGGTGTTGTCAGTAGAGGGTGATGTCAGTAGGGGGTGATGTCAGTCGAGGGTGATGTCGGTAGAGGGTGATGTCGGTAGAGGGTGTTGTCAGTAGAGGGTGATGTCAGTAGAGGGTGATGTCATTAGAGGGTGATGTCAGTAGAGGGTGATGTCGGTAGAGGGTGTTGTCAGTAGAGGGTGATGTCAGTAGGGGGTGATGTCGATAGAGGGTGATGTCAGTAGAGGGTGATGTCGGTAGAGGGTGATGTCAGTAGAGGGTGATGTCAGTCGAGGGTGATGTCGGTAGAGGGTGTTGTCAGTAGAGGGTGATGTCAGTAGAGGGTGATGTCGATAGAGGGTGATGTCAGTAGAGGGTGATGTCGGTGGAGGGTGATTTCTGTAGAGGGTGATGTCGGTGAGGGGTGATGTCAGTAGAGGGTGTTGTCGGTAGAGGGTGATGTCAGTAGAGGGTGATGTCAGTAGAGGGTGATGTCGGTAGAGGGTGATGTCGGTAGAGGGTGATGTCAGTAGAGGGTGATGTCGGTAGAGGGTGATGTCGGTAGAGGGTGATGTCAGTAGAGGGTGATGTCGGTAGAGGGTGATGACGGTGAGGGGTGATGACAGTAGAGGGTGTTGTCGGTAGAGGGTGATGTCAGTAGAGGGTGATGTCAGTAGAGGGTGGATGTCGGTAGAGGGTGATGTCGGTAGAGGGTGATGTCGGTAGAGGGTGTTGTCAGTAGAGGGTGATGTCATTAGGGGGTGATGTCATTAGAGGGTGATGTCGGTAGAGGGTGTTGTCAGTAGAGGGTGATGTCATTAGAGGGTGATGTCAGTAGAGGGTGATGTCAGTAGGGGGTGATGTCGGTCGAGGGTGATGTCGATAGAGGGTGATGTCGGTAGAGGGTGATGTCAGTAGAGGGTGATGTCATCAGAGGGTGATGTCAGTAGAGGGTGATGTCAGTAGAGGGTGATGTCGGTAGAGGGTGATGTCAGTAGAGGGTGATGTCGGTAGAGGGTGATGTCAGTAGAGGGTGATGTCGGTAGAGGGTGATGTCGGTAGAGGGTGATGTCATTAGAGGATGATGTCAGTAGAGGGTGATGTCGGTAGAGGGTGATGTCAGTAGAGGGTGATGTCATTAGAAGGTGATGTCAGTAGAGGGTGATGTCGGTAGAGGGTGATGTCGGTAGAGGGTGATGTCAGTAGAGGGTGATGTCGGTAGAGGGTGATGTCATTAGAGGGTCATGTCAGTAGTGGGTGATGTCAGTAGAGGGTGATGTCATTAGAGGGTGATGTCAGTAGAGGGTGATGTCGGTAGAGGGTGATGTCGGTAGAGGGTGATGTCGGTAGAGGGTGATGTCAGTAGAGGGTGATGTCATTAGAGGGTGATGTCAGTAGTGGGTGATGTCAGTAGAGGGTGATGTCAGTAGAGGGTGATGTCGGTAGAGGGTGATGTCGGTAGAGGGTGATGTCGGTAGAGGGTGATGTCAGTAGAGGGTGATGTCAGTAGCAGTTGACATCTCTAGAGGGTGATGTCAGTAGAGGGTGATGTCGGTAGAGGGGGATGTCAGTAGAGGGTGATGTCGGTAGGGGGTGATGTCAGTAGCGCTTGACATCTCTAGAGGGTGATGTCAGTAGAGGGTGATGTCGGTAGAGGGTGATGTCGGTAGAGGGTGATGTCGGTGGAGGGTGGTGTCAGTAGAGGGTGTTGTCAGCAGAGGGTGATGTCAGTAGAGGGTGATGTCAGTAGAGGGTGATGTCGGTAGAGGGTGATGTCGGTAGAGGGTGATGTCGGTAGAGGGTGGTGTCAGTAGAGGGTGTTGTCAGCAGAGGGTGATGTCAGTAGAGGGTGATGTCAGTAGAGGGTGATGTCGGTAGAGGGTGATGTCGGTAGAGGGTGATGTCAGTAGAGGGTGATGTCGGTAGAGGGTGATGTCGGTGAGGGGTGATGACAGTAGAGGGTGTTGTCGGTAGAGGGTGATGTCAGTAGAGGGTGATGTCAGTAGAGGGTGATGTCGGTAGAGGGTGATGTCGGTAGAGGGTGATGTCGGTAGAGGGTGTTGTCAGTAGAGGGTGATGTCATTAGAGGGTGATGTCAGTAGAGGGTGATGTCAGTAGGGGGTGATGTCGGTCGAGGGTGATGTCGATAGAGGGTGATGTCGGTAGAGGGTGATGTCAGTAGAGGGTGATGTCATCAGAGGGTGATGTCAGTAGAGGGTGATGTCAGTAGAGGGTGATGTCGGTAGAGGGTGATGTCAGTAGAGGGTGATGTCGGTAGAGGGTGATGTCAGTAGAGGGTGATGTCGGTAGAGGGTGATGTCGGTAGAGGGTGATGTCGGTAGAGGGTGATGTCATTAGAGGGTGATGTCAGTAGAGGGTGATGTCGGTAGAGGGTGATGTCAGTAGAGGGTGATGTCATTAGAAGGTGATGTCAGTAGAGGGTGATGTCGGTAGAGGGTGATGTCGGTAGAGGGTGATGTCAGTAGAGGGTGATGTCGGTAGAGGGTGATGTCGGTAGAGGGTGATGTCGGTAGAGGGTGTTGTCAGTAGAGGGTGATGTCATTAGAGGGTGATGTCAGTAGAGGGTGATGTCAGTAGGGGGTGATGTCGGTCGAGGGTGATGTCGATAGAGGGTGATGTCGGTAGAGGGTGATGTCAGTAGAGGGTGATGTCATCAGAGGGTGATGTCAGTAGAGGGTGATGTCAGTAGAGGGTGATGTCGGTAGAGGGTGATGTCAGTAGAGGGTGATGTCGGTAGAGGGTGATGTCGGTAGAGGGTGATGTCATTAGAGGGTGATGTCAGTAGAGGGTGATGTCGGTAGAGGGTGATGTCAGTAGAGGGTGATGTCATTAGAAGGTGATGTCAGTAGAGGGTGATGTCGGTAGAGGGTGATGTCGGTAGAGGGTGATGTCAGTAGAGGGTGATGTCGGTAGAGGGTGATGTCATTAGAGGGTCATGTCAGTAGTGGGTGATGTCAGTAGAGGGTGATGTCATTAGAGGGTGATGTCAGTAGAGGGTGATGTCGGTAGAGGGTGATGTCGGTAGAGGGTGATGTCGGTAGAGGGTGATGTCAGTAGAGGGTGATGTCATTAGAGGGTGATGTCAGTAGTGGGTGATGTCAGTAGAGGGTGATGTCAGTAGAGGGTGATGTCGTTAGAGGGTGATGTCGGTAGAGGGTGATGTCGGTAGAGGGTGATGTCAGTAGAGGGTGATGTCAGTAGAGGGTGATGTCAGTAGCAGTTGACATCTCTAGAGGGTGATGTCAGTAGAGGGTGATGTCGGTAGAGGGGGATGTCAGTAGAGGGTGATGTCGGTAGGGGGTGATGTCAGTAGCGGTTGACATCTCTAGAGGGTGATGTCAGTAGAGGGTGATGTCGGTAGAGGGTGATGTCGGTAGAGGGTGATGTCGGTGGAGGGTGGTGTCAGTAGAGGGTGTTGTCGGTAGAGGGTGATGTCGGTAGAGGGTGATGTCGGTAGAGGGTGGTGTCAGTAGAGGGTGTTGTCAGCAGAGGGTGATGTCAGTAGAGGGTGATGTCAGTAGAGGGTGATGTCGGTAGAGGGTGATGTCGGTAGAGGGTGATGTCAGTAGAGGGTGATGTCGGTAGAGGGTGATGTCGGTGAGGGGTGATGACAGTAGAGGGTGTTGTCGGTAGAGGGTGATGTCAGTAGAGGGTGATGTCAGCAGAGGGTGATGTCGGTAGAGGGTGATGTCGGTAGAGGGTGATGTCGGTAGAGGGTGTTGTCAGTAGAGGGTGATGTCATTAGAGGGTGATGTCAGTAGAGGGTGATGTCAGTAGGGGGTGATGTCGGTCGAGGGTGATGTCGATAGAGGGTGATGTCGGTAGAGGGTGATGTCAGTAGAGGGTGATGTCATCAGAGGGTGATGTCAGTAGAGGGTGATGTCAGTAGAGGGTGATGTCGGTAGAGGGTGATGTCAGTAGAGGGTGATGTCGGTAGAGGGTGATGTCAGTAGAGGGTGATGTCGGTAGAGGGTGATGTCGGTAGAGGGTGATGTCGGTAGAGGGTGATGTCATTAGAGGGTGATGTCAGTAGAGGGTGATGTCGGTAGAGGGTGATGTCAGTAGAGGGTGATGTCATTAGAAGGTGATGTCAGTAGAGGGTGATGTCGGTAGAGGGTGATGTCGGTAGAGGGTGATGTCAGTAGAGGGTGATGTCGGTAGAGGGTGATGTCATTAGAGGGTGATGTCAGTAGTGGGTGATGTCAGTAGAGGGTGATGTCATTAGAGGGTGATGTCAGTAGAGGGTGATGTCGGTAGAGGGTGATGTCGGTAGAGGGTGATGTCAGTAGAGGGTGATGTCATTAGAGGGTGATGTCAGTAGAGGGTGATGTCAGTAGAGGGTGATGTCGGTAGAGGGTGATGTCGGTAGAGGGTGATGTCAGTAGAGGGTGATGTCAGTAGAGGGTGATGTCAGTAGCAGTTGACATCTCTAGAGGGTGATGTCAGTAGAGGGTGATGTCGGTAGAGGGGGATGTCAGTAGAGGGTGATGTCGGTAGGGGGTGATGTCAGTAGCGGTTGACATCTCTAGAGGGTGATGTCAGTAGAGGGTGATGTCGGTAGAGGGTGATGTCGGTAGAGGGTGATGTCGGTAGAGGGTGGTGTCAGTAGAGGGTGTCGTCAGCAGAGGGTGATGTCGGTTGAGGGTGTTGTCAGTAGAGGGTGATGTCGGTAGAGGGTGATGTCAGTAGAGGGTGATGTCATTTGAGGGTGATGTCAGTAGTGGGTGATGTCAGTAGAGGGTGATGTCATTAGAGGGTGATGTCAGTAGAGGGTGATGTCAGTAGAGGGTGATGTCGGTAGAGGGTGATGTCGGTAGAGGGTGATGTCAGTAGAGGGTGATGTCAGTAGAGGGTGATGTCATTAGAGGGTGATGTCAGTAGAGGGTGATGTCTTTAGAGGGTGATGTCAGCAGAGGGTGATGTCTGCAGAGGGTGATGTCTTTAGAGGGTGTTGTCGGTAGAGGGTGATGTCAGTAGAGGGTGATGTCATTAGAGGGTGATGTCAGTAGAGGGTGATGTCAGTAGAGGGTGATGTCATGAGAGGGTGATGTCAGTAGAGGGTGATGTCAGTAGAGGATGATGTCGGTAGAGGGTGATGTCAGTCGAGGGTGATTTCTGTAGAGGGTGATGTGATTAGAGGGTGATGTCAGTAGAGGGTGATGTCAGTAGAGGGTGATGTCATTAGAGGGTGATGTCAGTAGTGGGTGATGTCAGTAGAGGGTGATGTCATTAGAGGGTGATGTCAGTAGAGGGTGATGTCAGTAGAGGGTGATGTCGGTAGAGGGTGATGTCGGTAGAGGGTGATGTCGGTAGAGGGTGATGTCAGTAGAGGGTGATGTCAGTAGAGGGTGATGTCATTAGAGGGTGATGTCAGTAGAGGGTGATGTCAGCAGAGGGTGATGTCTGCAGAGGGTGATGTCTTTAGAGGGTGATGTCGGTAGAGGGTGATGTCAGTAGAGGGTGATGTCATTAGAGGGTGATGTCGGTAGAGGGTGATGTCGGCAGGGGGTGATGTCAGTAGAGGGTGATGTCAGTAGAGGGTGATGTCGGTAGAGGGTGATGTCGGTAGAGGGTGATGTCAGTAGAGGGTGATGTCAGTAGAGGGTGATGTCAGTAGAGGGTGATGTCAGTAGCAGTTGACATCTCTAGAGGGTGATGTCAGTAGAGGGTGATGTCGGTAGAGGGGGATGTCAGTAGAGGGTGATGTCGGTAGGGGGTGATGTCAGTAGCGGTTGACATCTCTAGAGGGTGATGTCAGTAGAGGGTGATGTCGGTAGAGGGTGATGTCGGTAGAGGGTGATGTCGGTAGAGGGTGGTGTCAGTAGAGGGTGTCGTCAGCAGAGGGTGATGTCGGTAGAGGGTGTTGTCAGTAGAGGGTGATGTCGGTAGAGGGTGATGTCAGTAGAGGGTGATGTCATTTGAGGGTGATGTCAGTAGTGGGTGATGTCAGTAGAGGGTGATGTCATTAGAGGGTGATGTCAGTAGAGGGTGATGTCAGTAGAGGGTGATGTCAGTAGAGGGTGATGTCGGTAGAGGGTGATGTCGGTAGAGGGTGATGTCGGTAGAGGGTGATGTCAGTAGAGGGTGATGTCAGTAGAGGGTGATGTCATTAGAGGGTGATGTCAGTAGAGGGTGATGTCTTTAGAGGGTGATGTCAGCAGAGGGTGATGTCTGCAGAGGGTGATGTCTTTAGAGGGTGATGTCGGTAGAGGGTGATGTCAGTAGAGGGTGATGTCATTAGAGGGTGATGTCAGTAGAGGGTGATGTCAGTAGAGGGTGATGTCATGAGAGGGTGATGTCAGTAGAGGGTGTTGTCAGTAGAGGATGATGTCGGTAGAGGGTGATGTCAGTCGAGGGTGATTTCTGTAGAGGGTGATGTGATTAGAGGGTGATGTCAGTAGAGGGTGATGTCAGTAGAGGGTGATGTCATTAGAGGGTGATGTCAGTAGTGGGTGATGTCAGTAGAGGGTGATGTCATTAGAGGGTGATGTCAGTAGAGGGTGATGTCAGTCGAGGGTGATGTCGGTAGAGGGTGATGTCGGTAGAGGGTGATGTCGGTAGAGGGTGATGTCAGTAGAAGGTGATGTCATTAGAGGGTGATGTCAGTAGAGGGTGATGTCAGCAGAGGGTGATGTCTGCAGAGGGTGATGTCTTTAGAGGGTGATGTCGGTAGAGGGTGATGTCAGTAGAGGGTGATGTCATTAGAGGGTGAAAATCGGTAGAGGGTGATGTCGGCAGGGGGTGATGTCAGTAGAGGGTGATGTCAGTAGAGGGTGATGTCGGTAGAGGGTGATGTCGGTAGAGGGTGATGTCAGTAGAGAATGATGTCAGTAGAGGGTGATGTCGGTAGAGGGTGATGTCGGTAGAGGGTGATGTCATTAGAGGGTGATGTCGGCAGAGGGTGATGTCGGAAGAGGGTGATGTGATTAGAGGGTGATGTCAGTAGAGGGTGATGTCATTAGAGGGTGATGTCAGTAGAGGGTGATGTCGGTAGAGGGTGATGTCGGTAGAGGGTGATGTCAGTAGAGGGTGATGTCATTAGAGGGTGATGTCAGTAGAGGGTGATGTCAGTAGAGGGTGATGTCATTAGAGGGTGATGTCAGTAGAGGGTAATGTCATTAGAGGTTGATGTCAGTAGAGGGTGATGTCATTAGAGGGTGATTTCTGTAGAGGGTGATGTCAGTAGGGGGTGATGTCAGTAGAGGGTGATTTCTGTAGAAGGTGATGTCATTCGAGGGTGATGTCTTTAGAGGGTGATGTCATTCGAGGGTGATGTCGGTAGAGGATGATGTCGGTAGAGGATGATGTCATTTGAGGGTGATATCATTCGAGGGTGATGTCGGTAGAGGGTGATGTCATTCGAGGGTGATGTCATTCGAGGGTGATGTCGGTAGAGGGTGATGTCATTCGAGGGTGATGTCATTCGAGGGTGATGTCTTTAGAGGGTGATGTTTGTGGAGGGTGATGTCATTCGAGGGTGATGTCTTTAGAGGGTGATGTCAGTAGAGGATGATGTCGGTAGAGGGTGATGTCATTCGAGGGTGATGTCTTTAGAGGGTGATGTTTGTGGAGGGTGATGTCATTCGAGGGTGATGTCTTTAGAGGGTGATGTCGGTAGAGGGTGATGTCATTCGAGGGTGATGTCTTTAGAGGGTGATGTCAGTAGAGGGTGATGTCGGTAGAGGGTGATGTCATTCGAGGGTGATGTCTTTAGAGGGTGATGTTTGTGGAGGGTGATGTCATTCGAGGGTGATGTCTTTAGAAGGTGATGTCAGTAGAGGGTGATGTCGGTAGAGTGTGATGTCGGTAGGGGGTGATGTTTGTGAAGGGTGATGTCATTCGAGGGTGATGTATTTAGAGGGTGATGTCGGTAGGGGGTGATGTCAGTAGAGGGTGATGTCAGTAGAGGGTGATGTCGGTAGGGGGTGATGTCAGTAGAGGGGGATGTCGGTAGAGGGTGATGTCAGTAGAGGGTGATGTCAGTAGAGGGTGATGTCATTAGAGGGTGATGTCAGTAGAGGGTGATGTCGGTAGGGGGTGATGTCAGTAGCGGTTGACATCTCTAGAGGGTGATGTCGGTAGAGTGTGATGTCGGTAGAGGGTGATGTCAGTCGAGGGTGATGTCAGTAGAGGGTGATGTCAGTAGAGGGTGATGTCGGTAGAGGGTGATGTCAGTAGAGGGTGATGTCAGTAGAGGGTGATGTCGGTAGAGGGTGATGTCGGTAGGGGGTGATGTCAGTAGCGGTTGACATCTCTAGATGGTGATGTATGTAGAGTGTGATGTCGGTAGAGGGTGATGTCAGTAGAGGGTGATGTCGGTAGGGGGTGATGTCAGTAGCGGTTGACATCTCTAGAGGGTGATGTCAGTAGAGGGTGATGTCTGTAGAGTGTGATGTCGGTAGAGGGTGATGTCAGTAGAGGGTGATGTCGGTAGAGGGTGATGTCAGTAGAGGGTGATGTCGGTAGAGGGTGATGTCTGCAGAGGGTGATGTCGGTGGGGGTGATGTCAGCAGAGGGTGATGTCTGCAGAGGGTGATGTCTTTAGAGGGTGATGTCAGTAGAGAGTCATGTTTGTGGAGGGTGATGTCATTCGAGGGTGATGTCAGTAGAGGGTGATGTCTGCAGAGGGTGATGTCGGTGGGGGTGATGTCAGCAGAGGGTGATGTCCGTATAGGGTGATGTCTTTAGAGGGTGATGTCAGTAGTGGGTGATGTCGGTAGAGGGTGATGTCGGTAGAGGGTGGTGTCATTAGAGGGTGATGTCAGCAGAGGGTGATGTCAGTAGAGGATGATGTCGGTAGAGGGTGATGTCAGTAGAGGGTGATGTCAGTAGAGGGTGATGTCAGTAGAGGGTGGTGTCATTAGAGGGTGATGTCAGCAGAGGATGATGTCAGTAGAGGGTGATGTCAGTAGAGGGTGATGTCAGTAGAGGGTGTTGTCAGCAGAGGGTGATGTCAGTAGAGGGTGATGTCAGTAGAGGGTGATGTCATTAGAGGGTGATGTCAGTAGAGGGTGATGTCAGCAGAGGGTGATGTCTGCAGAGGGTGATGTCTTTAGAGGGTGATGTCGGTAGAGGGTGATGTCAGTAGAGGGTGATGTCATTAGAGGGTGATGTCGGTAGAGGGTGATGTGGGCAGGGGGTGATGTCAGTAGAGGGTGATGTCAGTAGAGGGTGATGTCGGTAGAGGGTGATGTCGGTAGAGGGTGATGTCAGTAGAGGGTGATGTCAGTAGAGGGTGATGTCAGTAGAGGGTGATGTCAGTAGCAGTTGACATCTCTAGAGGGTGATGTCAGTAGAGGGTGATGTCGGTAGAGGGGGATTTCAGTAGAGGGTGATGTCGGTAGGGGGTGATGTCAGTAGCGGTTGACATCTCTAGAGGGTGATGTCAGTAGAGGGTGATGTCGTTAGAGGGTGATGTCGGTAGAGGGTGATGTCGGTAGAGGGTGGTGTCAGTAGAGGGTGTCGTCAGCAGAGGGTGATGTCGGTAGAGGGTGTTGTCAGTAGAGGGTGATGTCGGTAGAGGGTGATGTCAGTAGAGGGTGATGTCATTTGAGGGTGATGTCAGTAGTGGGTGATGTCAGTAGAGGGTGATGTCATTAGAGGGTGATGTCAGTAGAGGGTGATGTCAGTAGTGGGTGATGTCAGTAGAGGGTGATGTCGGTAGAGGGTGATGTCGGTAGAGGGTGATGTCGGTAGAGGGTGATGTCAGTAGAGGGTGATGTCAGTAGAGGGTGATGTCATTAGAGGGTGATGTCAGTAGAGGGTGATGTCTTTAGAGGGTGATGTCAGCAGAGGGTGATGTCTGCAGAGGGTGATGTCTTTAGAGGGTGATGTCGGTAGAGGGTGATGTCAGTAGAGGGTGATGTCATTAGAGGGTGATGTCAGTAGAGGGTGATGTCAGTAGAGGGTGATGTCATGAGAGGGTGATGTCAGTAGAGGGTGATGTCAGTAGAGGATGATGTCGGTAGAGGGTGATGTCAGTCGAGGGTGATTTCTGTAGAGGGTGATGTGATTAGAGGGTGATGTCAGTAGAGGGTGATGTCAGTAGAGGGTGATGTCATTAGAGGGTGATGTCAGTAGTGGGTGATGTCAGTAGAGGGTGATGTCATTAGAGGGTGATGTCAGTAGAGGGTGATGTCAGTAGAGGGTGATGTCAGTAGAGGGTGATGTCAGTAGAGGGTGATGTCATTAGAGGGTGATGTCAGTAGAGGGTGATGTCGGTAGAGGGTGATGTCGGTAGAGGGTGATGTCGGTAGAGGGTGATGTCGGTAGAGGGTGATGTCAGTCGAGGGTGATGTCATTAGAGGGTGATGTCAGTAGAGGGTGATGTCAGCAGAGGGTGATGTCTGCAGAGGGTGATGTCTTTAGAGGGTGATGTCGGTAGAGGGTGATGTCAGTAGAGGGTGATGTCATTAGAGGGTGATGTCGGTAGAGGGTGATGTCGGCAGGGGGTGATGTCAGTAGAGGGTGATGTCAGTAGAGGGTGATGTCGGTAGAGGGTGATGTCGGTAGAGGGTGATGTCAGTAGAGGGTGATGTCAGTAGAGGGTGATGTCGGTAGAGGGTGATGTCGGTAGAGGGTGATGTCATTAGAGGGTGATGTCGGCAGAGGGTGATGTCGGAAGAGGGTGATGTGATTAGAGGGTGATGTCAGTAGAGGGTGATGTCATTAGAGGGTGATGTCAGTAGAGGGTGATGTCGGTAGAGGGTGATGTCGGTAGAGGGTGATGTCAGTAGAGGGTGATGTCATTAGAGGGTGATGTCAGTAGAGGGTGATGTCAGTAGAGGGTGATGTCAGTAGAGGGTGATTCATTAGAGGGTGATGTCAGTAGAGGGTAATGTCATTAGAGGTTGATGTCAGTAGAGGGTGATGTCATTAGAGGGTGATTTCTGTAGAGGGTGATGTCAGTAGGGGGTGATGTCAGTAGAGGGTGATTTCTGTAGAAGGTGATGTCATTCGAGGGTGATGTCTTTAGAGGGTGATGTCATTCGAGGGTGATGTCGGTAGAGGATGATGTCGGTAGAGGATGATGTCATTTGAGGGTGATGTCATTCGAGGGTGATGTCGGTAGAGGGTGATGTCATTCGAGGGTGATGTCATTCGAGGGTGATGTCGGCAGAGGGTGATGTCATTCGAGGGTGATGTCATTCGAGGGTGATGTCTTTAGAGGGTGATGTTTATGGAGGGTGATGTCATTCGAGGGTGATGTCTTTAGAGGGTGATGTCAGTAGAGGGTGATGTCGGTAGAGGGTGATGTCATTCGAGGGTGATGTCTTTAGAGGGTGATGTTTGTGGAGGGTGACGTCATTCGAGGGTGATGTCTTTAGAGGGTGATGTCGGTAGAGGGTGATGTCGGTAGAGGGTGATGTCGGCAGGGGGTGATGTTTGTGGAGGGTGATGTCATTCGAGGGTGATGTCTTTAGAAGGTGATGTCAGTAGAGGGTGATGTCGGTAGAGTGTGATGTCGGTAGGGGGTGATGTTTGTGAAGGGTGATGTCATTCGAGGGTGATGTATTTAGAGGGTGATGTCGGTAGGGGGTGATGTCAGTAGAGGGTGATGTCATTAGAGGGTGATGTCAGTAGAGGGTGATGTCGGTAGGGGGTGATGTCAGTAGAGGGGGATGTCGGTAGAGGGTGATGTCAGTAGAGGGTGATGTCATTAGAGGGTGATGTCAGTAGAGGGTGATGTCAGTAGAGGGTGATGTCGGTAGGGGGTGATGTCAGTAGCGGTTGACATCTCTAGAGGGTGATGTCGGTAGAGTGTGATGTCGGTAGAGGGTGATGTCAGTCGAGGGTGATGTCAGTAGAGGGTGATGTCGGTAGAGGGTGATGTCAGTAGAGGGTGATGTCAGTAGATGGTGATGTCGGTAGAGTGTGATGTCGGTGGAGGGTGATGTCAGTAGAGGGTGATGTCGGTAGAGTGTGATGTCGGTAGAGGGTGATGTCAGTAGAGGGTGATGTCAGTAGAGGGTGATGTCGGTAGAGGGTGATGTCGGTAGGGGGTGATGTCAGTAGCGGTTGACATCTCTAGAGGGTGATGTCGGTAGAGGGTGATGTCAGTAGAGGGTGATGTCAGTAGGGGGTGATGTCGGTAGAGGGTGATGTCGGTAGGGGGTGATGTCAGTAGCGGTTGACATCTCTAGAGGGTGATGTCAGTAGAGGGTGATGTCGGTAGAGGGTGATGTCGGTAGGGGGTGATGTCAGTAGGGGGTGATGTCGGTAGAGGGTGATGTCGGTAGGGGGTGATGTCAGTAGCGGTTGACATCTCTAGAGGGTGATGTCAGTAGAGGGTGATGTCGGTAGAGGGTGATGTCAGTAGAGGGTGATGTCAGTAGAGGGTGATGTCGGTAGAGGGTGATGTCGGTAGGGGGTGATGTCAGTAGCGGTTGACATCTCTAGAGGGTGATGTATGTAGAGTGTGATGTCGGTAGAGGGTGATGTCAGTAGAGGGTGATGTCGGTAGGGGGTGATGTCAGTTGCGGTTGACATCTCTAGAGGGTGATGTCAGTAGAGGGTGATGTCTGTAGAGTGTGATGTCGGTAGAGGGTGATGTCAGTAGAGGGTGATGTCGGTAGAGGGTGATGTCAGTAGAGGGTGATGTCATGAGAGGGTGATGTCAGTAGAGGGTGATGTCAGTAGAGGATGATGTCGGTAGAGGGTGATGTCAGTCGAGGGTGATTTCTGTAGAGGGTGATGTGATTAGAGGGTGATGTCAGTAGAGGGTGATGTCAGTAGAGGGTGATGTCATTAGAGGGTGATGTCAGTAGTGGGTGATGTCAGTAGAGGGTGATGTCATTAGAGGGTGATGTCAGTAGAGGGTGATGTCATTAGAGGGTGATGTCAGTAGAGGGTGATGTCAGTAGAGGGTGATGTCAGTAGAGGGTGATGTCATTAGAGGGTGATGTCAGTAGAGGGTGATGTCATTAGAGGGTGATGTCAGTAGAGGGTGATGTCGGTAGAGGGTGATGTCGGTAGAGGGTGATGTCGGTAGAGGGTGATGTCGGTAGAGGGTGATGTCAGTCGAGGGTGATGTCATTAGAGGGTGATGTCAGTAGAGGGTGATGTCAGCAGAGGGTGATGTCTGCAGAGGGTGATGTCTTTAGAGGGTGATGTCGGTAGAGGGTGATGTCAGTAGAGGGTGATGTCATTAGAGGGTGATGTCGCTAGAGGGTGATGTCGGCAGGGGGTGATGTCAGTAGAGGGTGATGTCAGTAGAGGGTGATGTCGGTAGAGGGTGATGTCGGTAGAGGGTGATGTCAGTAGAGGGTGATGTCAGTAGAGGGTGATGTCGGTAGAGGGTGATGTCGGTAGAGGGTGATGTCATTAGAGGGTGATGTCGGCAGAGGGTGATGTCGGTAGAGGGTGATGTGATTAGAGGGTGATGTCAGTAGAGGGTGATGTCATTAGAGGGTGATGTCAGTAGAGGGTGATGTCGGTAGAGGGTGATGTCGGTAGAGGGTGATGTCAGTAGAGGGTGATGTCATTAGAGGGTGATGTCAGTAGAGGGTGATGTCAGTAGAGGGTGATGTCAGTAGAGGGTGATTCATTAGAGGGTGATGTCAGTAGAGGGTAATGTCATTAGAGGTTGATGTCAGTAGAGGGTGATGTCATTAGAGGGTGATTTCTGTAGAGGGTGATGTCAGTAGGGGGTGATGTCAGTAGAGGGTGATTTCTGTAGAAGGTGATGTCATTCGAGGGTGATGTCTTTAGAGGGTGATGTCATTCGAGGGTGATGTCGGTAGAGGATGATGTCGGTAGAGGATGATGTCATTTGAGGGTGATGTCATTCGAGGGTGATGTCGGTAGAGGGTGATGTCATTCGAGGGTGATGTCATTCGAGGGTGATGTCGGCAGAGGGTGATGTCATTCGAGGGTGATGTCATTCGAGGGTGATGTCTTTAGAGGGTGATGTTTGTGGAGGGTGATGTCATTCGAGGGTGATGTCTTTAGAGGGTGATGTCAGTAGAGGGTGATGTCGGTAGAGGGTGATGTCATTCGAGGGTGATGTCTTTAGAGGGTGATGTTTGTGGAGGGTGACGTCATTCGAGGGTGATGTCTTTAGAGGGTGATGTCGGTAGAGGGTGATGTCGGTAGAGGGTGATGTCGGCAGGGGGTGATGTTTGTGGAGGGTGATGTCATTCGAGGGTGATGTCTTTAGAAGGTGATGTCAGTAGAGGGTGATGTCGGTAGAGTGTGATGTCGGTAGGGGGTGATGTTTGTGAAGGGTGATGTCATTCGAGGGTGATGTATTTAGAGGGTGATGTCGGTAGGGGGTGATGTCAGTAGAGGGTGATGTCATTAGAGGGTGATGTCAGTAGAGGGTGATGTCGGTAGGGGGTGATGTCAGTAGAGGGGGATGTCGGTAGAGGGTGATGTCAGTAGAGGGTGATGTCATTAGAGGGTGATGTCAGTAGAGGGTGATGTCAGTAGAGGGTGATGTCGGTAGGGGGTGATGTCAGTAGCGGTTGACATCTCTAGAGGGTGATGTCGGTAGAGTGTGATGTCGGTAGAGGGTGATGTCAGTCGAGGGTGATGTCAGTAGAGGGTGATGTCGGTAGAGGGTGATGTCAGTAGAGGGTGATGTCAGTAGATGGTGATGTCGGTAGAGTGTGATGTCGGTGGAGGGTGATGTCAGTAGAGGGTGATGTCGGTAGAGTGTGATGTCGGTAGAGGGTGATGTCAGTAGAGGGTGATGTCAGTAGAGGGTGATGTCGGTAGAGGGTGATGTCGGTAGGGGGTGATGTCAGTAGCGGTTGACATCTCTAGAGGGTGATGTCGGTAGAGGGTGATGTCAGTAGAGGGTGATGTCAGTAGGGGGTGATGTCGGTAGAGGGTGATGTCGGTAGGGGGTGATGTCAGTAGCGGTTGACATCTCTAGAGGGTGATGTCAGTAGAGGGTGATGTCGGTAGAGGGTGATGTCGGTAGGGGGTGATGTCAGTAGGGGGTGATGTCGGTAGAGGGTGATGTCGGTAGGGGGTGATGTCAGTAGCGGTTGACATCTCTAGAGGGTGATGTCAGTAGAGGGTGATGTCGGTAGAGGGTGATGTCAGTAGAGGGTGATGTCAGTAGAGGGTGATGTCGGTAGAGGGTGATGTCGGTAGGGGGTGATGTCAGTAGCGGTTGACATCTCTAGAGGGTGATGTATGTAGAGTGTGATGTCGGTAGAGGGTGATGTCAGTAGAGGGTGATGTCGGTAGGGGGTGATGTCAGTTGCGGTTGACATCTCTAGAGGGTGATGTCAGTAGAGGGTGATGTCTGTAGAGTGTGATGTCGGTAGAGGGTGATGTCAGTAGAGGGTGATGTCGGTAGAGGGTGATGTCAGTAGAGGGTGATGTCGGTAGAGGGTGATGTCTGCAGAGGGTGATGTCGGTGGGGGTGATGTCAGCAGAGGGTGATGTCTGCAGAGGGTGATGTCTTTAGAGGGTGATGTCAGTAGAGAGTCATGTTTGTGGAGGGTGATGTCATTCGAGGGTGATGTCAGTAGAGGGTGATGTCTGCAGAGGGTGATGTCTGCAGAGGGTGATGTCGGTGGGGGTGATGTAAGCAGAGGGTGATGTCCGTATAGGGTGATGTCTTTAGAGGGTGATGTCAGTAGGGGGTGATGTCGGTAGAGGGTGATGTCGGTAGAGGGTGGTGTCATTAGAGGGTGATGTCAGTAGAGGCTGATGTCGGTAGAGGGTGATGTCGGTAGAGGGTGATGTCAGTAGAGGGTGATGTCAGTAGAGGGTGGTGTCATTAGAGGGTGATGTCAGCAGAGGATGATGTCAGTAGAGGGTGATGTCAGTAGAGGGTGATGTCAGTAGAGGGTGTTGTCAGCAGAGGGTGATGTCAGTAGAGGGTGAAGTCGGTAGAGGGTGATGTCATTAGAGGGTGATGTCGGCAGAGGGTGATGTCGGTAGAGGGTGATGTCGGTAGAGGGTGATGTCATTGGAGGGTGATGTCGGCAGAGGGTGATGTCATTAGAGGGTGATGTCGGTAGAGGGTGATGTCAGTAGAGGGTGATGTCAGTAGAGGGTGATGTCGGTAGAGGGTGATGTCGGTAGGGGGTGATGTCAGTAGCGGTTGACATCTCTAGAGGGTGATGTATGTAGAGTGTGATGTCGGTAGAGGGTGATGTCAGTAGAGGGTGATGTCGGTAGGGGGTGATGTCAGTAGCGGTTGACATCTCTAGAGGGTGATGTCAGTAGAGGGTGATGTCTGTAGAGTGTGATGTCGGTAGAGGGTGATGTCAGTAGAGGGTGATGTCGGTAGAGGGTGATGTCAGTAGAGGGTGATGTCGGTAGAGGGTGATGTCTGCAGAGGGTGATGTCGGTGGGGGTGATGTCAGCAGAGGGTGATGTCTGCAGAGGGTGATGTCTTTAGAAGGTGATGTCAGTAGAGAGTCATGTTTGTGGAGGGTGATGTCATTCGAGGGTGATGTCAGTAGAGGGTGATGTCTGCAGAGGGTGATGTCGGTGGGGGTGATGTCAGCAGAGGGTGATGTCCGTATAGGGTGATGTCTTTAGAGGGTGATGTCAGTAGGGGGTGATGTCGGTAGAGGGTGATGTCGGTAGAGGGTGGTGTCATTCGAGGGTGATGTCAGCAGAGGGTGATGTCAGTAGAGGATGATGTCGGTAGAGGGTGATGTCAGTAGAGGGTGATGTCAGTAGAGGGTGATGTCAGTAGAGGGTGGTGTCATTAAAGGGTGATGTCAGCAGAGGATGATGTCAGTAGAGGGTGATGTCAGTAGAGGGTGATGTCAGTAGAGGGTGTTGTCAGCAGAGGGTGATGTCAGTAGAGGGTGATGTCGGTAGAGGGTGATGTCATTAGAGGGTGATGTCGGCAGAGGGTGATGTCGGTAGAGGGTGATGTCGGTAGAGGGTGATGTCATTGGAGGGTGATGTCGGCAGAGGGTGATGTCATTAGAGGGTGATGTCATTAGAGGGTGATGTCAGTAGAGTGTGATGTCATTAGAGGGTGATGTCATTAGAGGGTGATGTCATTAGAGGGTGATGTCAGTAGAGGGTGATGTCGGTAGAGGGTGATGTCGGTAGAGGGTGATGTCGGTAGGGGGTGATGTCAGTAGAGGGTGATTTATGTGGAGGGTGATGTCAGTAGGGGGTGATGTCAGTAGAGGGTGATGTCATTAGAGGGTGATGTCAGGAGGGGGTGATGTCAGTAGGGGGTGATGTCAGTAGAGGGTGATGTCATTAGAGGGTGATGTCAGTAGAGGGTGATGTCAGTAGAGGGTGATGTCAGTAGAGGGTGATTTCTGTAGAGGGTGATGTCAGTAGAGGGTGATGTCATTAGAGGGTGATGTCAGTAGGGGGTGATGTCAGTAGAGGGTGATGTCATTAGAGGGTGATGTCAGTAGAGGGTGATGTCAGTAGAGGGTGATGTCAGTAGAGGGTGATGTCGGTAGAGGGTGATTTCTGTAGAGCGTGAAATCATTAGAGGGTGATGTCATTCGAGGGTGATGTCTTTCGAGGGTGATGTCATTCGAGGGTGATGTCGGTAGAGGATGATGTGGGTAGAGGATGATGTCATTCGAGGGTGATGTCATTCGAGGGTGTTGTCGGTAGAGGGTGATGTCATTCGAGGGTGATGTCATTCGAGGGTGATGTCATTCGAGGGTGATGTCTTTAGAGGGTGATGTTTGTAGAGGGTGATGTCATTCGAGGGTGATGTCTTTAGAGGGTGTTGTCAGTAGAGGGTGATGTCGGTAGAGGGTGATGTCATTCGAGGGTGATGGCTTTAGAGGGTGATGTTTGTGGAGGGTGATGTCATTCGAGGGTGATGTCTTTAGAGGGTGATGTCAGTAGAGGGTGATGTCGGTAGAGTGTGATGTCGGTAGGGGGTGATGTTTGCGGAGGGTGATGTCATTCGAGGGTGATGTCTTTAGAAGGTGATGTCGGTAGAGGGTGATGTCGGTAGAGGGTGATGTCGGTAGAGTGTGATGTCGGTAGGGGGTGATGTTTGTGGAGGGTGATGTCATTCGAGGGTGATGTATTTAGAGGGTGATGTCGGTAGGGCGTGATGTCAGTAGAGGGTGATGTCATTCGAGGGTGATGTATTTAGAGGGTGATGTCGGTAGGGGGTGATGTCAGTAGAGGGTGATGTCATTAGAGGGTGATGTCAGTAGAGGGTGATGTCGGTAGAGTGTGATGTCAGTAGAGGGTGATGTCGGTAGAGGGTGATGTCGGTAGAGGGTGATGTCGGTAGAGGGTGATGTCAGTAGAGGGTGATGTCAGTCGGGGGTGATGTCAGTAGAGTGTGATGTCAGTAGAGGGTGATGTCAGTCGAGGGTGATGTCAGTAGAGGGTGATGTCAGTAGGGGGTGATGTCAGTAGAGTGTGATGTCAGTAGAGGGTGATGTCGGTAGAGGGTGATGTCGGTAGAGGGTGTTGTCAGCAGAGGGTGATGTCGGTAGAGGGTGATGTCAGCAGAGGGTGATGTCAGTAGAAGGTGATGTCAGTAGAAGGTGATGTCAGTAGAGGGTGATGTCGGTAGAGGGTCTTGTCAGCAGAGGGTGATGTCAGTAGGGGGTGATGTCGGTAGAGGGTGATGTCAGTAGAGGGTGATGTCGGTCGAGGGTGATGTCATTAGAGGGTGATGTCAGTAGAGGGTGTTGTCAGCAGAGGATGATGTCGGTAGAGGGTGATGTCAGTAGGGGGTGATGTCGGTAGAGGGTGTTGTCAGCAGAGGATGATGTCGGTCGAGGGTGATGTCAGTAGAGGGTGATGTCGGTAGAGGGTGTTGTCAGCAGAGGGTGATGTCAGTAGAGGGTGATGTCAGTAGAGGGTGATGTCAGTAGGGGGTGATGTCGGTAGAGGGTGTTGTCAGCAGAGGATGATGTCAGTAGAGGGTGATGTCAGTAGAGGGTGATGTCAGTAGGGGGTGATGTCAGTAGAGTGTGATGTCAGTAGAGGGTGATGTCGGTAGAGGGTGATGTCGGTAGAGGGTGATGTCGGTAGGGGGTGATGTCGGTAGAGGGTGATGTCATTAGAGGGTGATGTCAGTAGAGGGTGATGTCAGTAGAGGGTGATGTCAGTAGGGGGTGATGTCAGTAGAGGGTGATGTCAGTAGAGGGTGATGTCGGTAGAGGGTGATGTCAGTAGAGGGTGATGTCAGTAGAGGGTGATGTCGGTAGAGGGTGATGTCGGTAGAGGGTGATGTCGGTAGAGGGTGATGTCAGTAGAGGGTGTTGTCAGCAGAGGGTGATGTCAGTAGAGGGTGATGTCGGTAGGGGGTGATGTCGGTAGAGGGTGATGTCAGTAGAGGGTGATGTCAGTAGGGGGTGATGTCAGTAGAGGGTGATGTCAGTAGAGGGTGATGTCGGTAGAGGGTGGTGTCATTAGAGGGTGATGTCAGCAGAGGGTGATGTCAGTAGAGGGTGATGTCGGTAGAGGGTGATGTCAGTAGAGGGTGATGTCAGTAGAGGGTGATGTCAGTAGAGGGTGTTGTCAGCAGAGGGTGATGTCAGTAGAGGGTGATGTCGGTAGAGGGTGATGTCATTAGAGGGTGATGTCGGCAGAGGGTGATGTCGGTAGAGGGTGATGTCGGTAGAGGGTGATGTCATTGGAGGGTGATGTCGGCAGAGGGTGATGTCATTAGAGGGTGATGTCATTAGAGGGTGATGTCAGTAGAGGGTGATGTCATTAGAGGGTGATGTCAGTAGAGGGTGATGTCGATAGAGGGTGATGACTGTAGAGGGTGATGTCTGTAGAGGGTGATGTCAGTAGAGGGTGATGTCGATAGAGGGTGATGACTGTAGAGGGTGATGTCGGTAGAGGGTGATGTCTGTAGAGGGTGATGTCAGTAGAGGGTGATGTCGATAGAGGGTGATGACTGTAGAGGGTGATGTCGGTAGAGGGTGATGTCTGTAGAGGGTGATGTCAGTAGAGGGTGATGTCGGTCGAGGGTGATGTCAGTAGAGGGTGATGTCAGCAGAGTGTGATGTCGGTCGAGGGTGATGTCTGTAGAGGGTGATGTCAGTAGAGGGTGATGTCGGTCGAGGGTGATGTCATTAGAGGGCGATGTCAGTAGAGGGTGATGTCAGTAGAGGGTGATGTCGGTAGATGGTGATGTCATTAGAGGGTGATGTCATTAGAGGGTGATGTCAGTCAAGGGTGATGTCAGTAGAGGGTGATGTCGTTGGAAGGTGATGTCGGTAGAGGGTGATGTCGGTAGAGGGTGATGTCGTTGGAAGGTGATGTCGGCAGAGGGTGATGTCGGTGGAGGGTGATGTCGGTAGAGGGTGATGTCGTTGGAAGGTGATGTCGGTAGAGGGTGATGTCGGTAGAGGGTGATGTCGGTAGAGGGTGATGTCGTTGGAAGGTGATGTCGGTAGAGGGTGATGTCGGTAGAGGGTGATGTCGGTAGGGTGTGATGTCGGTAGAGGGTGATGTCGGTAGAGGGTGATGTCATTAGAGGGTGATGTCGGTAGAGGGTGATGTCGTTGGAAGATGATGTCGGTAGAGGTTGATGTCGGTAGAGGGTGATGTCGGTAGAGGGTGATGTCGGTAGGGGGTGATGTCGGTAGGGGGTGATGTCGGTAGGGGGTGATGTCGGTAGAGGGTGATGTCAGTAGGGGGTGATGTCGGTAGAGGGTGATGTCGGTAGAGGGTGATGTCGGTAGAGTGTGATGTCAGTAGGGGGTGATGTCGGTAGGGGGTGATGTCGGTAGAGGGTGATGTCGGTAGGGGTTGATGTCAGTCGAGGGTGATGTCGTTGGAAGGTGATGTCGGTAGAGGGTGATGTCAGTCGGGGGTGATGTCGGTAGAGGGTGATGTCAGTAGGGGGTGATGTCGGTAGGGGGTGATGTCAGTAGAGGGTGATGTCAGTAGGGGGTGATGTCGGTAGAGGGTGATGTCGGTAGAGGGTGATGTCGGTAGAGGGTGATGTCGTTGGAAGGTGATGTCGGTAGAGGGTGATGTCAGTAGAGGGTGATGTCGGTAGGGGGTGATGTCGGTAGAGGGTGATGTCGGTAGGGTGTGATGTCGGTAGGGGGTGATGTCAGTTGAGGGTGAAGTCGGTAGAGGGTGATGTCAGTAGGGGGTGATGTCGGTAGAGGGTGATGTCGGTAGGGGGTGATGTCGGTAGAGGGTGATGTCAGTAGAGGGTGATGTCAGTAGAGGGTGATGTCGGTAGAGGGTGATGTCGGTAGAGGGTGATGTCAGCAGAGGGTGATGTCGGTAGGGGGTGATGTCGGTAGAGGGTGATGTCAGTAGGGGGTGATGTCGGTAGAGGGTGGTGTCATTAGAGGGTGATGTCAGTTGAGGGTGATGTCAGTAGAGGATGATGTCGGTAGAGGGTGATGTCAGTAGAGGGTGATGTCAGTAGAGGGTGATGTCAGTAGAGGGTGATGTCAGTAGAGGGTGTTGTCAGCAGAGGGTGATGTCAGTAGAGGGTGATGTCGGTAGAGGGTGATGTCATTAGAGGGTGATGTCGGCAGAGGGTGATGTCGGTAGAGGGTGATGTCGGTAGAGGGTGATGTCATTGGAGGGTGATGTCGGCAGAGGGTGATGTCATTAGAGGGTGATGTCATTAGAGGGTGATGTCAGTAGAGGGTGATGTCATTAGAGGGTGATGTCATTAGAGGGTGATGTCAGTAGAGGGTGATGTCATTAGAGGGTGATGTCGGCAGAGGGTGATGTCGGTAGAGGGTGATGTCGGTAGAGGGTGATGTCATTGGAGGGTGATGTCGGCAGAGGGTGATGTCATTAGAGGGTGATGTCATTAGAGGGTGATGTCTGTAGAGGGTGATGTCAGTAGAGGGTGATGTCGATAGAGGGTGATGACTGTAGAGGGTGATGTCGGTAGAGGGTGATGTCTGTAGAGGGTGATGTCAGTAGAGGGTGATGTCGATAGAGGGTGATGACTGTAGAGGGTGATGTCGGTAGAGGGTGATGTCTGTAGAGGGTGATGTCAGTAGAGGGTGATGTCGGTCGAGGGTGATGTCAGTAGAGGGTGATGTCAGTAGAGGGTGATGTCGGTCGAGGGTGATGTCTGTAGAGGGTGATGTCAGTAGAGGGTGATGTCGGTAGAGGGTGATGTCATTAGAGGGTGATGTCAGTAGAGGGTGATGTCAGTAGAGGGTGATGTCGGTAGATGGTGATGTCATTAGAGGGTGATGTCATTAGAGGGTGATGTCAGTCAAGGGTGATGTCAGTAGAGGTTGACATCTCGAGAGGGTGATGTGTGTCGACGGTGATGTCAGTAGGGGGTGAGGTCAGTAGAGGGTGATGTCGGTAGAGGGTGATGTCGGTAGATGGTGATGTCGGTAGAGGGTGATGTCGGTAGAGGGTGATGTCGTTGGAAGGTGATGTCGGTAGAGGGTGATGTCGGTAGAGGGTGATGTCGGTAGAGGGTGATGTCGTTGGAAGGTGATGTCGGTAGAGGGTGATGTCGGTAGAGGGTGATGTCGGTAGGGTGTGATGTCGGTAGAGGGTGATGTCGGTAGAGGGTGATGTCATTAGAGGGTGATGTCGGTAGAGGGTGATGTCGTTGGAAGGTGATGTCGGTAGAGGGTGATGTCGGTAGAGGGTGATGTCGGTAGGGGGTGATGTCGGTAGAGGGTGATGTCGGTAGAGGGTGATGTCGGTAGAGTGTGATGTCAGTAGGGGGTGATGTCGGTAGAGGGTGCTGTCGGTAGGGGGTGATGTCAGTAGAGGGTGATGTCGTTGGAAGGTGATGTCGGTAGAGGGTGATGTCAGTAGGGGGTGATGTCGGTAGAGGGTGATGTCAGTAGAGGGTGATGTCAGTAGGGGGTGATGTCGGTAGAGGGTGATGTCGGTAGGGGGTGATGTCAGTAGGGGGTGATGTCGGTAGAGGGTGATGTCGGTAGAGGGTGATGTCGGTAGAGTGTGATGTCAGTAGGGGGTGATGTCGGTAGAGGGTGATGTCAGTAGGGGGTGATGTCGGTAGAGGGTGATGTCGGTAGAGGGTGATGTCAGTAGGGGGTGATGTCAGTAGAGGGTGATGTCAGTAGGGGGTGATGTCGGTAGAGGGTGATGTCGGTAGAGGGTGATGTCGGTAGAGGGTGATGTCGTTGGAAGGTGATGTCAGTAGAGGGTGATGTCGGTAGAGGGTGATGTCAGTAGGGGGTGATGTCGGTAGAGGGTGATGTCAGTAGGGGGTGATGTCGGTAGGGGGTGATGTCAGTTGAGGGTGATGTCGGTAGAGGGTGATGTTAGTAGGGGGTGATGTCGGTAGAGGGT
Organism: Heterodontus francisci; assembly: GCF_036365525.1. Taxonomy (NCBI): domain Eukaryota; kingdom Metazoa; phylum Chordata; class Chondrichthyes; order Heterodontiformes; family Heterodontidae; genus Heterodontus; species Heterodontus francisci. The sequence continues at coordinate 1,509,952 of NC_090398.1, forward strand.
GATGTCAGTAGGGGGTGATGTCGGTAGAGGGTGATGTCAGTAGGGGGTGATGTCGGTAGGGGGTGATGTCAGTTGAGGGTGATGTCGGTAGAGGGTGATGTCAGTAGGGGGTGATGTCGGTAGAGGGTGATGTCGGTAGAGGGTGATGTCGGTAGAGGGTGATGTCGGTAGGGGGTGATGTCAGTAGGGGGTGATGTCGGTAGAGGGTGATGTCGGTAGAGGGTGATGTCGGTAGGGGGTGATGTCAGTAGGGGGTGATGTCGGTAGAGGGTGATGTCGGTAGAGGGTGATGTCGGTAGAGGGTGATGTCGGTAGGGTGTGATGTCGGTAGGGTGTGATGACGGTAGGGGGTGATGTCGGTAGAGGGTGATGTCGGTAGGGGGTGATGTCGGTAGAGGGTGATGTCGGTAGAGGGTGATGTCGGTAGGGTGTGATGTCGGTAGGTTGTGATGTCGGTAGAGGGTGATGTCGGTAGGGGGTGATGTCAGTTGAGGGTGATGTCCGTAGGGTGTGATGTCGGTAGAGGGTGATGTCGGTAGGGTGTGATGTCGGTAAAGGGTGATGTCGGTAGGGGGTGATGTCGGTAGAGGGTGATGTCGGTAGGGTGTGATGTCGGTAGGGGGTGATGTCGGTAGAGGGTGATGTCGGTAGGGTGTGATGTCGGTAGGATGTGATGTCGGTAGGGGGTGATGTCGGTAGAGGGTGATGTCGGTAGGGGGTGATGTCGGTAGAGGGTGATGTCGGTAGAGGGTGATGTCGGTAGGGTGTGATGTCGGTAGGGTGTGATGTCGGTAGAGGGTGATGTCGGTAGGGGGTGATGTCAGTTGAGGGTGATGTCCGTAGGGTGTGATGTCGGTAGAGGGTGATGTCGGTAGGGTGTGATGTCGGTAAAGGGTGATGTCGGTAGGGGGTGATGTCGGTAGAGGGTGATGTCGGTAGGGGGTGATGTCAGTTGAGGGTGATGTCGGTAGGGTGTGATGTCGGTAGAGGGTGATGTCGGTAGGGGGTGATGTCGGTAGAGGGTGATGTCGGTAGAGGGTGATGTCGGTAGAGGGTGATGTCGGTAGGGGGTGAAGTCAGTAGGGGGTGATGTCGGTAGAGGGTGATGTCGGTAGGGGGTGATGTCAGTAGAGGGTGATGTCGGTAGGGGGTGATGTCGGTAGAGGGTGATGTCGGTAGAGGGTGATGTCGGTAGAGGGTGATGTCAGTAGAGGGTGATGTCAGTAGGGGGTGATGTCGGTAGAGGGTGATGTCAGTAGGGGGTGATGTCGGTAGAGGGTGATGTCGGTAGAGGGTGATGTCGGTAGAGGGTGATGTCAGTAGGGGGTGATGTCGGTAGGGGGTGATGTCAGTAGGGGGTGATGTCGGTAGAGGGTGATGTCGGTAGAGGGTGATGTCGGTAGGGTGTGATGTCGGTAAAGGGTGATGTCGGTAGAGGGTGATGTCAGTAGGGGGTGACGTCGGTTGGGGGTGATGTCGGTAGAGGGTGATGTCAGTAGAGGGTGATGTCAGTTGAGGGTGATGTCAGTAGAGGGTGATGTCAGTTGAGGGTGATGTCAGTTGAGGGTGATGTCAGTAGAGGGTGATGTCAGTTGAGGGTGATGTCGGAAGAGGGTGATGTCGGTAGAGGGTGATGTCAGTAGGGGGTGATGTCGGTAGAGGGTGATGTCGGTAGAGGGTGATGTCGGTAGAGGGTGATGTCAGTAGAGGGTGATGTCAGTTGAGGGTGATGTCAGTAGAGGATGATGTCAGTTGAGGGTGATGTCGGAAGAGGGTGATGTCAGTAGGGGGTGATGTCGGTAGAGGGTGATGTCGGTAGAGGGTGATGTCGGTAGAGGGTGATGTCGGTAGGGTGTGATGTCGGTAGAGGGTGATGTCGGTAGAGGGTGATGTCGGTAGGGTGTGATGTCGGTAGAGGGTGATGTCGGTAGAGGGTGATGTCAGTAGAGGGTGATGTCAGTTGAGGGTGATGTCAGTAGAGGGTGATGTCGGTAGAGGGTGATGTCGGTAGAGGGTGATGTCAGTAGAGGGTGATGTCAGTTGAGGGTGATGTCAGTAGAGGGTGATGTCAGTTGAGGGTGATGTCAGTAGAGGGTGATGTCAGTAGAGGGTGATGTCGGTAGAGGGTGATGTCAGTTGAGGGTGATGTCGGTAGAGGGTGATGTCAGTAGGGGGTGATGTCGGTAGAGGGTGATGTCGGTAGAGGGTGATGTCGGTAGAGGGTGATGTCAGTAGAGGGTGATGTCAGTAGGGGGTGATGTCTGCAGAGGGTGATGTCAGTAGGGGGTGATGTCGGTAGAGGGTGATGTCAGTAGGGGGTGATGTCGGTAGAGGGTGATGTCGGTAGAGGGTGATGTCAGTAGGGGGTGATGTCGGTAGAGGGTGATGTCGGTAGAGGGTGATGTCGGTAGGGGGTGATGTCAGTAGGGGGTGATGTCTGCAGAGGGTGATGTCAGTAGGGGGTGATGTCGGTAGAGGGTGATGTCGGTAGAGGGTGATGTCAGTAGGGGGTGATGTCGGTAGAGGGTGATGTCAGTAGGGGGTGATGTCAGTAGGGGGTGATGTCTGCAGAGGGTGATGTCAGTAGGGGGTGATGTCGGTAGAGGGTGATGTCGGTAGAGGGTGATGTCAGTAGGGGGTGATGTCGGTAGAGGGTGATGTCAGTAGGGGGTGATGTCGGTAGAGGGTGATGTCGGTAGAGGGTGATGTCAGTCGGGGGTGATGTCGGTAGAGGGTGATGTCGGTAGGGTGTGATGTCTGCAGAGGGTGATGTCAGTAGAGGGTGATGTCGGTAGAGGGTGATGTCAGTAGAGGGTGATGTCAGTAGGGTGTGATGTCGGTAGAGGGTGATGTCGGTAGAGGGTGATGTCAGTAGGGGGTGATGTCGGTAGAGGGTGATGTTGGTAGGGTGTGATGTCGGTAGAGGGTGATGTCAGTAGAGGGTGATGTCGGTAGGGGGTGATGTCAGTAGGGGGTGATGTCGGTAGAGGGTGATGTCGGTAGGGTGTGATGTCGGTAGAGGGTGATGTCAGTAGGGGGTGATGTCGGTCGAGGGTGATGTCGGAAGAGGGTGATGTCAGTAGGGGGTGATGTCGGTAGAGGGTGATGTCAGTAGAGGGTGTTGTCAGTAGAGGGTGATGTCAGTAGAGGGTGATGTCAGTAGAGGGTGATGTCAGTAGGGGGTGATGTCGGTAGAGGGTGATGTCAGTAGAGGGTGATGTCAGTAGAGGGTGATGTCGGTAGAGGGTGATGTCGGTAGGGGGTGATGTCGGTAGAGGGTGATGTCGGTAGGGGGTGATGTCTGCAGAGGGTGATGTCGGTAGAGGGTGATGTCAGTAGGGGGTGATGTCGGTAGAGGGTGATGTCGGTAGAGGGTGATGTCGGTAGGGGGTGATGTCTGCAGAGGGTGATGTCGGTAGAGGGTGATGTCGGTAGAGGGTGATGTCGGTAGGGGGTGATGTCGGTAGAGGGTGATGTCGGTAGAGGGTGATGTCGGTAGAGGGTGATGTCAGTAGGGGGTGATGTCGGTAGAGGGTGATGTCGGTAGGGGGTGATGTCATTAGAGGGTGATGTCGATAGAGGGTGATGTCAGTAGAGGGTGATGTCAGTAGAGGGTGATGTCAGTAGAGGGTGATGTCAGTAGAGTGTGATGTCGGTAGAGGGTGATGTCGGTAGGGGGTGATGTCAGTCGGGGGTGATGTCGGTAGGGGGTGATGTCGGTAGGGGGTGATGTCGGTAGAGGGTGATGTCGGTAGAGGGTGATGTCAGTAGGGGGTGATGTCGGTAGAGGGTGATGTCGGTAGGGGGTGATGTCGGTAGGGGGTGATGTCGGTAGAGGGTGATGTCGGTAGAGGGTGATGTCAGTAGGGGGTGATGTCGGTAGAGGGTGATGTCGGTAGGGGGTGATGTCAGTAGGGGGTGATGTCGGTAGGGGGTGATGTCGGTAGAGGGTGATGTCAGTAGAGGGTGATGTCAGTAGAGGGTGATGTCAGTAGGGGGTGATGTCGGTAGAGGGTGATGTCGGTAGAGGGTGATGTCAGTAGAGGGTGATGTCAGTAGGGGGTGATGTCAGTAGAGGGTGATGTCAGTAGGGGGTGATGTCGGTAGAGGGTGATGTCAGTAGGGTGTGATGTCTGCAGAGGGTGATGTCGGTAGAGGGTGATGTCAGTAGGGGGTGATCTCGGTAGAGGGTGATGTCAGTAGGGGGTGATGTCGGTAGAGGGTGATGTCGGTAGGGGGTGATGTCGGTAGAGGGTGATGTCGGTAGGGGGTGATGTCGGTAGAGGGTGATGTCGGTAGAGGGTGATGTCAGTAGGGGGTGATGTCGCTAGAGGGTGATGTCAGTGGAGGGTGATGTCAGTGGAGGGTGATGTCAGTAGGGGGTGATGTCAGTAGAGGGTGATGTCGGTAGAGGGTGATGTCAGTAGAGGGTGATGTCTGCAGAGGGTGATGTCGGTAGGGTGTGATGTCGGTAGAGGGTGATGTCGGTAGAGGGTGATGTCGGTAGGGTGTGATGTCGGTAGGGTGTGAGGTCGGTAGAGGGTGATGTCGGTAGAGGGTGATGTCTGCAGAGGGTGATGTCGGTAGAGGGTGATGTCGGTAGGGTGTGATGTCGGTAGAGTGTGATGTCAGTAGGGGGTGATGTCAGTAGAGGGTGATGTCGGTAGAGGGTGATGTCGGTAGAGGGTGATGTCAGTAGAGGGTGATGTCGGTAGGGTGTGATGTCGGTAGAGGGTGATGTCAGTAGAGGGTGATGTCAGTAGAGGGTGATGTCGGTAGGGTGTGATGTCGGTAGAGGGTGATGTCAGTAGAGGGTGATGTCGGTAGGGTGTGATGTCGGTAGAGGGTGATGTCAGTAGAGGGTGATGTCGGTAGGGTGTGATGTCGGTAGAGGGTGATGTCAGTAGGGTGTGATGTCGGTAGAGGGTGATGTCAGTAGGGTGTGATGTCGGTAGAGGGTGATGTCAGTAGAGGGTGATGTCGGTAGAGGGTGATGTCAGTAGGGGGTGATGTCGGTAGGGTGTGATGTCGGCAGAGGGTGATGTCGGTAGGGGGTGATGTCAGTAGAGGGTGATGTCGGTAGGGGGTGATGTCAGTAGGGGGTGATGTCGGTAGAGGGTGATGTCAGTAGAGGGTGATGTCGGTAGGGGGTGATGTCGGTAGAGGGTGATGTCAGTAGGGGGTGATGTCGGTAGAGGGTGATGTCGGTAGGGGGTGATGTCGGTAGAGGGTGATGTCAGTAGAGGGTGATGTCAGTAGGGGGTGATGTCGGCAGAGGGTGATGTCAGTAGAGGGTGATGTCAGTAGAGGGTGATGTCGGTAGAGGGTGATGTCAGTAGACGGTGATGTCAGTAGAGGGTGATGTCTGTAGAGGGTGATGTCGGTAGAGGGTGATGTCAGTAGGGGGTGATGTCGGTAGAGGGTGATGTCGGTAGGGGGTGATGTCAGTAGGGGGTGATGTCGGTAGAGGGTGATGTCAGTAGAGGGTGATGTCGGTAGGGGGTGATGTCAGTAGAGGGTGATGTCGGTAGGGGGTGATATCGGTAGAGGGTGATGTCAGTAGGGGGTGATGTCGGTAGAGGGTGATGTCAGTAGGGTGTGATGTCAGTAGGGTGTGATGTCGGTAGAGGGTGATGTCAGCAGAGGGTGATGTCGGTAGGGTGTGATGTCGGTAGAGGGTGATGTCAGTAGAGGGTGATGTCAGTAGAGGGTGATGTCGGTAGGGTGTGATGTCGGTAGAGGGTGATGTCAGTAGAGGGTGATGTCAGTAGAGGGTGATGTCAGTAGGGGGTGATGTCGGTAGAGGGTGATGTCTGCAGAGGGTGATGTCGGTAGGGTGTGATGTCAGTAGGGTGTGATGTCGGTAGAGGGTGATGTCAGTAGAGGGTGATGTCAGTAGAGGGTGATGTCAGTAGAGGGTGATGTCGGTAGGGTGTGATGTCGGTAGGGTGTGATGTCAATAGAGGGTGATGTCAGTAGAGGGTGATGTCAGTAGAGGGTGATGTCAGTAGAGGGTGATGTCGGTAGGGTGTGATGTCGGTAGAGGGTGATGTCAGTAGAGGGTGATGTCAGTAGAGGGTGATGTCAGTAGGGGGTGATGTCGGTAGAGGGTGATGTCTGCAGAGGGTGATGTCGGTAGGGTGTGATGTCAGTAGGGTGTGATGTCGGTAGAGGGTGATGTCGGTAGAGGGTGATGTCGGTAGGGTGTGATGTCGGTAGAGGGTGATGTCAGTAGAGGGTGATGTCGGTAGGGTGTGATGTCGGTAGAGGGTGATGTCAGTAGGGTGTGATGTCGGTAGAGGGTGATGTCGGTAGAGGGTGATGTCGGTAGAGGGTGATGTCTGCAGAGGGTGATGTCGGTAGGGTGTGATGTCGGTAGAGGGTGATGTCGGTAGAGGGTGATGTCGGTAGAGGGTGATGTCGGTAGGGTGTGATGTCAGTAGAGGGTGATGTCGGTAGGGTGTGATGTCAGTAGAGGGTGATGTCGGTAGGGGGTGATGTCGGTAGGGTGTGATGTCGGTAGAGGGTGATGTCGGTAGAGGGTGATGTCAGTAGAGGGTGATGTCGGTAGGGTGTGATGTCAGTAGAGGGTGATGTCGGTAGGGGGTGATGTCGGTAGGGTGTGATGTCGGTAGAGGGTGATGTCGGTAGGGGGTGATGTCTGCAGAGGGTGATGTCGGTAGGGTGTGATGTCGGTAGGGTGTGATGTCTGCAGAGGGTGATGTCGGTAGGGTGTGATGTCGGTAGGGTGTGATGTCTGCAGAGGGTGATGTCGGTAGGGTGTGATGTCGGTAGAGGGTGATGTCGGTAGAGGGTGATGTCAGTAGAGGGTGATGTCGGTAGAGGGTGATGTCGGTAGGGTGTGATGTCGGTAGAGGGTGATGTCGGTAGGGGGTGATGTCTGCAGAGGGTGATGTCGGTAGGGTGTGATGTCGGTAGAGGGTGATGTCGGTAGGGTGTGATATCGGTAGAGGGTGATGTCGCGAGGGGGTGATGTCGGTAGGGTGTGATGTCGGTAGAGGGTGATGTCGGTAGGGGGTGATGTCTGCAGAGGGTGATGTCGGTAGGGTGTGATGTCGGTAGGGTGTGATGTCGGTAGAGGGTGATGTCGGTAGGGTGTGATGTCGGTAGAGGGTGATGTCGCGAGGGGGTGATGTCGGTAGGGTGTGATGTCGGTAGGGTGTGATGTCGGTAGAGGGTGTTGTCAGTAGAGGGTGATGTCGGTAGGGTGTGATGTCGGTAGAGGGTGATGTCGGTAGGGGGTGATGTCTGCAGAGGGTGATGTCGGTAGGGTGTGATGTCGGTAGGGTGTGATGTCGGTAGAGCGTGATGTCGGTAGGGTGTGATGTCGGTAGAGGGTGATGTCGCGAGGGGGTGATGTCGGTAGGGTGTGATGTCGGTAGAGGGTGATGTCGGTAGGGGGTGATGTCTGCAGAGGGTGATGTCGGTAGGGTGTGATGTCGGTAGGGTGTGATGTCGGTAGAGGGTGATGTCGGTAGGGTGTGATGTCGGTAGAGGGTGATGTCGGTAGAGGGTGATGTCGGTAGGGTGTGATGTCGGTAGGGTGTGATGTCGGTAGAGGGTGATGTCGGTAGGGTGTGATGTCGGTAGAGGGTGATGTCGGTAGAGGGTGATGTCGGTAGAGTGTGATGTCGGTAGGGTGTGATGTCGGTAGAGGGTGATGTCAGTAGGGTGTGATGTCGGTAGGGTGTGATGTCGGTAGGGTGTGATGTCGGTAGAGGGTGATGTCAGTAGGGTGTGATGTCGGTAGAGGGTGATGTCAGTAGAGGGTGATGTCGGTAGGGTGTGATGTCGGTAGAGGGTGATGTCGGTAGAGGGTGATGTCAGTAGAGGGTGATGTCGGTAGGGGGTGATGTCAGTAGAGGGTGATGTCGGTAGGGGGTTTTGTCGGTAGAGGGTGATGTCGGTAGAGGGTGATGTCGGTAGAGGGTGATGTCAGTAGGGTGTGATGTCGGTAGAGGGTGATGTCGGTAGGGTGTGATGTCGGTAGAGGGTGATGTCGGTCGGGGGTGATGTCTGCAGAGGGTGATGTCAGTAGGGTGTGATGTCGGTAGAGGGTGATGTCGGTAGGGTGTGATGTCAGTAGGGTGTGAAGTCGGTAGAGGGTGATGTCTGCAGAGGGTGATGTCGGTAGGGTGTGATGTCGGTAGAGGGTGATGTCGGCAGGGTGTGATGTCGGTAGGGTGTGATGTCGGTAGAGGGTGATGTCGGTAGGGTGTGATGTCGGTAGAGGGTGATGTCGGTAGAGAGTGCTGTCGGTAGGGTGTGATGTCGGTAGAGGGTGGTGTCGGTAGAGGGTGATGTCGGTAGGGTGTGATGTCGGTAGGGTGTGATGTCGGTAGGGTGTGATGTCGGTAGAGGGTGATGTCAGTTGAGGGTGATGTCGGTAGGGGGTGATGTCGGTAGGGTGTGATGTCGGTAGGGTGTGATGTCGGTAGAGGGTGATGTCGGTAGAGGGTGATGTCGGTAGAGGGTGATGTCGGTAGGTTGTGATGTCGGTAGAGGGTGATGTCGGTAGGGGGTGATGTCGGTAGAGTGTGATGTCGGTAGAGGGTGATGTCGGTAGGGTGTGATGTCGGTAGAGGGTGATGTCGGTAGGGTGTGATGTCGGTAGGGTGTGATGTCGGTAGGGTGTGATGTCGGTAGGGTGTGATGTCGGTAGAGGGTGATGTCGGTAGAGTGTGATGTCGGTAGGGTGTGATGTCGGTAGGGTGTGATGTCGGGAGGGTGTGATGTCGGTAGAGGGTGATGTCGGTAGGGGGTGATGTCGGTAGAGTGTGATGTCGGTAGAGGGTGATGTCGGTAGGGTGTGATGTCGGTAGAGGGTGATGTCGGTAGGGGGTGATGTCGGTAGAGGGTGATGTCGGTAGAGGGTGATGTCGGTAGAGGGTGATGTCGGTAGGGTGTGATGTCGGTAGAGGGTGATGTCGGTAGGGTGTGATGTCGGTAGGGTGTGATGTCGGTAGAGGGTGATGTCGGTAGAGGGTGATGTCGGTAGAGGGTGATGTCGGTAGAGGGTGATGTCGGTAGGGTGTGATGTCGGTAGGGTGTGATGTCGGTAGGGTGTGATGTCGGTAGAGGGTGATGTCGGTAGAGGGTGATGTCGGTAGAGGGTGATGTCGGTAGGGTGTGATGTCGGTAGGGTGTGATGTCGGTAGGGTGTGATGTCGGTAGGGTGTGATGTCGGTAGAGGGTGATGTCGGTAGGGGGTGATGTCGGTAGAGTGTGATGTCGGTAGAGGGTGATGTCGGTAGGGTGTGATGTCGGTAGAGGGTGATGTCGGTAGGGGGTGATGTCGGTAGAGGGTGATGTCGGTAGAGGGTGATGTCAGTTGAGGGTGATGTCGGTAGGGTGTGATGTCGGTAGGGTGTGATGTCGGTAGAGGGTGATGTCGGTAGAGGGTGATGTCGGTCGAGGGTTATGTCAGTAGAGGGTGATGTCGGTAGGGTGTGATGTCGGTAGGGTGTGATGTCGGTAGAGTGTGATGTCGGTAGAGGGTGATGTCGGTAGAGGGTGATGTCGGTAGGGTGTGATGTCGGTAGAGGGTGATGTCGGTAGAGGGTGATGTCGGTAGAGTGTGATGTCGGTAGAGGGTGATGTCGGTAGGGTGTGATGTCGGTAGAGGGTGATGTCGTTAGAGGGTGATGTCGGTAGGGTGTGATGTCGGTAGAGGGTGATGTCGGTAGAGGGTGATGTCGTTAGGGTGTGATGTCGGTAGGGTGTGATGTCGGTAGAGGGTGATGTCGGTAGAGGGTGATGTCGGTAGAGGGTGATGTCGGTAGGGTGTGATGTCGGTAGGGTGTGATGTCGGTAGGGTGTGATGTCGGTAGAGGGTGATGTCGGTAGGGGGTGATGTCGGTAGAGTGTGATGTCGGTAGAGGGTGATGTCGGTAGAGGGTGATGTCGGTAGGGGGTGATGTCGGTAGAGGGTGATGTCGGTAGGGTGTGATGTCGGTAGAGGGTGATGTCGGTAGGGGGTGATGTCGGTAGAGGGTGATGTCGGTAGGGGGTGATGTCGGTAGAGGGTGATGTCAGTTGAGGGTGATGTCGGTAGGGTGTGATGTCGGTAGGGTGTGATGTCGGTAGGGTGTGATGTCGGTAGAGTGTGATGTCGGTAGAGGGTGATGTCGGTAGAGGGTGATGTCGGTAGGGGGTGATGTCGGTAGAGGGTGATGTCGGTAGAGGGTGATGTCGGTAGGGTGTGATGTCGGTAGAGGGTGATGTCGGTAGGGTGTGATGTCGGTAGAGGGTGATGTCGGTAGTGTGTGATGTCGGTAGAGGGTGATGTCGGTAGAGTGTGATGTCGGTAGAGGGTGATGTCGGTAGGGAGTGATGTCGGTAGAGGGTGATGTCGGTAGAGGGTGATGTCGGTAGGGTGTGATGTCGGTAGAGGGTGATGTCGGTAGAGGGTGATGTCGTTAGGGTGTGATGTCGGTAGGGTGTGATGTCGGTAGACGGTGATGTCGGTAGAGTGTGATGTCGGTAGAGGGTGATGTCGGTAGGGTGTGATGTCGGTAGAGGGTGATGTCAGTAGAGGGTGATGTCGGTAGAGTGTGATGTCGGTAGAGGGTGATGTCGGTAGGGGGTGATGTCGGTAGGGTGTGATGTCGGTAGAGGGTGATGTCGGTAGGGTGTGATGTCGGTAGAGGGTGATGTCAGTAGAGGGTGATGTCGGTAGAGTGTGATGTCGGTAGAGGGTGATGTCGGTAGGGGGTGATGTCGGTAGGGTGTGATGTCGGTAGAGGGTGATGTCGGTAGGGTGTGATGTCGGTAGGGGGTGATGTCGGTAGAGGGTGATGTCGGTAGGGTGTGATGTCGGTAGGGTGTGATGTCGGTAGAGGGTGATGTCGGTAGAGGGTGATGTCGGTAGGGGGTGATGTCGGTAGGGTGTGATGTCGGTAGGGTGTGATGTCGGTAGGGGGTGATGTCGGTAGAGGGTGATGTCGGTAGGGTGTGATGTCGGTAGGGTGTGATGTCGGTAGAGGGTGATGTCAGTAGAGGGTGATGTCGGTAGGGGGTGATGTCGGTAGGGTGTGATGTCGGTAGGGGGTGATGTCGGTAGAGAGTGATGTCGGTAGAGGGTGATGTCGGTAGGGGGTGATGTCGGTAGGGTGTGATGTCGGTAGGGGGTGATGTCAGTAGAGAGTGATGTCGGTAGAGGGTGATGTCGGTAGAGGGTGATGTCGGTAGGGGGTGATGTCGGTAGGGGGTGATGTCGGTAGGGGGTGATGTCGGTAGAGGGTGATGTCGGTAGAGGGTGATGTCGGTAGGGGGTGATGTCGGTAGGGGGTGATGTCGGTAGAGGGTGATGTCGGTAGGGGGTGATGTCGGTAGGGGGTGATGTCGGTAGAGGGTGATGTCGGTAGGGTGTGATGTCGGTAGGGTGTGATGTCGGTAGGGTGTGATGTCGGTAGAGGGTGATGTCGGTAGGGGGTGATGTCGGTAGGGTGTGATGTCGGTAGGGTGTGATGTCGGTAGGGTGTGATGTCGGTAGGGTGTGATGTCGGTAGAGGGTGATGTCGGTAGAGGGTGATGTCGGTAGGGGGTGATGTCGGTAGGGTGTGATGTCGGTAGGGTGTGATGTCGGTAGAGGGTGATGTCGGTAGGGTGTGATGTCGGTAGAGGGTGATGTCGGTAGGGGGTGATGTCGGTAGGGTGTGATGTCGGTAGGGTGTGATGTCGGTAGAGGGTGATGTCGGTAGAGGGTGATGTCGGTAGAGGGTGATGTCAGTAGAGGGTGATGTCGGTAGGGTGTGATGTCGGTAGAGGGTGATGTCAGTAGGGTGTGATGTCGGTAGGGGGTGATGTCGGTAGGGGGTGATGTCAGTAGGGGGTGATGTCAGTAGGGGGTGATGTCGGTAGGGGGTGATGTCGGTAGGGGGTGATGTCAGTAGGGGGTGATGTCGGTAGGGGGTGATGTCGGTAGGGGGTGATGTCGGTAGAGGGTGATGTCGGTAGGGGGTGATGTCGGTAGGGGGTGATGTCGGTAGGGTGTGATGTCGGTAGGGTGTGATGTCGGTAGAGGGTGATGTCGGTAGGGGGTGATGTCGGTAGGGGGTGATGTCGGTAGGGGGTGATGTCGGTAGGGTGTGATGTCGGTAGGGTGTGATGTCAGTAGGGTGTGATGTCGGTAGAGGGTGATGTCGGTAGGGTGTGATGTCGGTAGAGGGTGATGTCGGTAGGGGGTGATGTCGGTAGGGTGTGATGTCGGTAGGGTGTGATGTCGGTAGAGGGTGATGTCGGTAGGGTGTGATGTCGGTAGAGGGTGATGTCGGTAGAGGGTGATGTCGGTAGAGGGTGATGTCGGTAGGGTGTGATGTCGGTAGAGGGTGATGTCAGTAGGGTGTGATGTCGGTAGGGTATGATGTCGGTAGAGGGTGATGTCGGTAGGGTGTGATGTCGGTAGAGGGTGATGTCAGTAGGGTGTGATGTCGGTAGGGTGTGATGTCGGTAGGGGGTGATGTCGGTAGGGTGTGATGTCGGTAGGGTGTGATGTCGGTAGAGGGTGATGTCGGTAGGGGGTGATGTCGGTAGGGTGTGATGTCGGTAGAGGGTGATGTCAGTAGGGTGTGATGTCGGTAGGGTGTGATGTCGGTAGAGGGTGATGTCGGTAGGGTGTGATGTCGGTAGAGGGTGATGTCGGTAGGGTGTGATGTCGGTAGAGGGTGATGTCGGTAGGGGGTGATGTCGGTAGGGGGTGATGTCGGTAGGGTGTGATGTCGGTAGGGTGTGATGTCGGTAGAGGGTGATGTCGGTAGGGGGTGATGTCGGTAGGGGGTGATGTCGGTAGGGGGTGATGTCGGTAGGGTGTGATGTCGGTAGAGGGTGATGTCAGTAGAGGGTGATGTCAGTAGAGGGTGATGTCGGTAGGGTGTGATGTCGGTAGAGGGTGATGTCGGTAGGGTGTGATGTCGGTAGGGTGTGATGTCTGTAGAGGGTGATGTCTGTAGAGGGTGATGTCTGTAGAGGGTGATGTCGGTAGGGTGTGATGTCGGTAGGGTGTGATGTCGGTAGAGGGTGATGTCAGTAGGGTGTGATGTCGGTAGAGGGTGATGTCTGTAGAGGGTGATGACGGTAGGGTGTGATGTCGGTAGAGGGTGATGTCAGTAGGGTGTGATGTCGGTAGGGTGTGATGTCGGTAGAGGGTGATGTCGGTAGAGGGTGATGTCGGTAGGGTGTGATGTCGGTAGGGTGTGATGTCGGTAGAGGGTGATGTCAGTAGGGTGTGATGTCGGTAGGGTGTGATGTCGGTAGGGTGTGATGTCTGTAGAGGGTGATGTCTGTAGAGGGTGATGTCGGTAGAGGGTGATGTCGGTAGAGGGTGATGTCGGTAGGGTGTGATGTCGGTAGGGTGTGATGTCGGTAGAGGGTGATGTCAGTAGAGGGTGATGTCGGTAGGGTGTGATGTCAGTAGGGTGTGATGTCGGTAGGGTGTGATGTCGGTAGAGGGTGATGTCAGTAGGGTGTGATGTCGGTAGGGTGTGATGTCGGTAGAGGGTGATGTCGGTTGGGGGTGATGTCGGTAGAGGGTGATGTCGGTAGAGGGTGATGTCGGTAGAGGGTGATGTCGGTAGAGGGTGATGTCAGTAGGGGGTGATGTCGGTAGAGGGTGATGTCGGTAGAGGGTGATGTCGGTAGGGGGTGATGTCGGTAGAGGGTGATGTCGGTAGGGGGTGATGTCGGTAGAGGGTGATGTCAGTAGAGGGTGATGTCGGTAGAGGGTCTTGTCAGCAGAGGGTGATGTCAGTAGGGGGTGATGTCGGTAGAGGGTGATGTCGGTAGAGGGTGATGTCGGTAGGGGGTGATGTCGGTAGAGGGTGATGTCGGTAGGATGTGATGTCGGTAGGGGGTGATGTCGGTAGAGGGTGATGTCAGTAGGGGGTGATGTCAGTAGGGGGTGATGTCGGTAGAGGGTGATGTCGGTAGAGGGTGATGTCGGTAGGGTGTGATGTCGGTCGGGGGTTATGTCGGTAGAGGTTGACATCTCTCGAGGGTGATGTGTGGAGAGGGTGAGCTGTTTTTTTTATTCATTCATGGTATGTCGGCGTCGCTGGCCAGGCCAGCATTTATTGCCCATCCCTATTTGCCCTTGAGAAGGTGGTGGTGAGCTGTCCTTCTTGAACAGCTGCAGTCCATGTGGGGTAGGTCCACCCACAGTGCTGTTAGGAAGGGAGTTCCAGGATTTTGACCCAGCAACAGTGAAGGAACGGTGATATAGTTCCAAGTCAGGATGGTGTGTGACTTGGAGGGGAACTTGCAGGTGGTGGTGTTCCCATGTATTTGCTGTCCTTGTCCTTCTATTTGGTGGAGGTCACGTGTTTGGAAGGTGCTGTCGAAGGAGCCTTTGTGCGTTGCTGCAGTGCATCTTGTAGATGGTACACACTGCTGCCACTGTGCGACGGTGGTGGAGGGAATGAATGTTTGTAGATGGGGTGCCAATCAAGCGGGCTGCTTTGTCCTGGATGGTGTCGAGCTTCTCGAGTGTTGTTGGAGCTGCACCCATCCAGGCAAGTGGAGAGTATTCCATCACACTCCTGACTTGTGCCTTGTAGATGGTGGACAGGCTTTGGGGAGTCAGGAGGTGAGTTACTCACCTCAGGATTCCTAGCCTCTGACCTGCTCTTGTAGCCACGGTATTTATATGGCTACTCCAGTTCAGTTTCTGGTCAATGGTAACCCCCAGGATGTTGATAATGGGGGATTCAATCAGTGAACCACTTCTGACCTTATGATTGAAGGAAGGTCATTGATGAAGCAGCTGAAGATGGCTGGGCCTAGGACACTACCCTGAGGAACTCCTGCAGCGATGACCTGGAGCTCAGATGAGGAGAGATGTCTTCCCTCGGAGGGTTGTGAATCTTTGGAATTCTCTACCCCAGAGAGCTGTGGATGCTCAGTCGTTGAGTAGATTCAAGACTGAGATCGAGAGATTTTTGGACACTGAGGGAATCGAGGGATAGGGCCGGAAAGTGGAGATGAGGTTAAAGATCAGCCATGATCTTATCGAACAGCAGAACAGGCTCCAGGGGCTGAATGGCCTGCTCCTGCTCCTATTTCTTATGATTCTTCTGAGGCCTGGGGCCTACGTGGTAGCTTTGGGGCCTAGTTGGTCATTGAGATCTGGAGCCTGACTGGTAGCTGAGCTTTGGGGCCTAGTTGGCCGTTGAGCTTTGGGGCCTAGCAGGACTCCGTGATCCAGCAGCGGGATTGAGCTGGCCTCCAGTTGATGGGGAATGGGGTCTCCTTCAGCACTCTGGGCTGATTCATCACACAAAACGCGGCTTTAAGAGGTGAAATCATTTTATTCAGGCCCGGGGGTTGTGAGGAAGAACGTCCACCCTCAGTCCAGGTCTCCCTTCGTTCAGCTGGTCCAGCCGTGTCTTTCCATCTCCCGTAAAGCGATTCCCCTTCAGCCTTTGCAAACAAATAGGTGCAGGTAAATACGATAGTGGTAGCATAATATTTGAATATATTTCCATAAATCTGACTATATTCGCGTGTCATTTGCATAAATCTGGAATTATTTACAGCCATGACATTCGCGACAAATTTAACTTGTTGGACATGCCCGGTCAGGTTGGCAGGCTCACCTGATCTCCTGGAGGTTGGGGCGGGCACAGATAAGGCCCTGGATGGCTGTCACTGATCTGTCGGAGAAGATGTTCGCCTGAAGGTCGACCGAGCGCACGGACTGGTTGACGCTCAGACTGGAGGTCAGGCCATCGATGGCGGAGTCTGTCAGCTCATTGGAGGCCAACCTGGTGCGGTCAAGGCAGATGGTGAAGTCAACAAAACGGCAATGCTCACAGCTGACATTGTTTGGCACTGAGCCCCACACGTGGAGCAGGAAAGGCCCAGGCTCCAATCCCGGCCTAGTGCTGAGTCAGCCTCATCTCACACCCAGTGTGGGACTGAGTCCCCCACACACCCAGCAGGAAAGGCCCAGGCTCCAATCCCGGCCTAGTGCTGAGTTGGCCCTTGATAGATTCTCTCAGTGAGTAGTTAAATGTCAGACTTACCCCAGTTTTTGTATCCTGCAATCCGGGCTCCTAAGCCCAGTGCACAGGTACTTGATGCCCAGGTCTCCAAGGTTGTTGCTGTTCAGATTAATGGTGAGCAGGGACTTGCTCTGGCTGAGAATGGCGGAGAGTTCCCAAGCACAGGCATCCGAGAGCTTGTTGCTGGCCAAACTGTGGAGATCAGAGAGATAGTGAAAATGTGGTAAAAAGAGTGAGGGAGGGAGAGAGCGATAGAGGGAAGGAGGGTGGGGGAGAAGGAGAGAGAGTCATGGAAAGAGGGAAGGAGAGAGGGATGGAAGGGGGGAGAGAAAGAGAGAGAGAGGGTGGGTCATGAAAAGAGGGAGAGAGGGATGGAAGGGGGAGGGAGAGAGAGAGGGAGGGAGAGAGAGAGGGAAGGAGGGTGGGGAGAAGGAGAGAAGTAGAGAGAGGGTCATGAAAAGAGGGAGGGAGAAAGGGATGGAAGGAAAGAGAGAGAGAGAGAGGGAAGGAGGGTGGGGGAGAGGGAGAGAGTGAGGGTCATGAAAAGAGGGAGGGATTGAAGGAAAGAGAGGGAAGGAGAGTGGGGAGGGGGAGTGAAGGGGAGAGAGAGGGTGGTGAAAAGAGGGAGGAGAGAGGGGGGTACAGTTCAAGAGAAGAAAGGAGGGAGGGGGAAGGAAGGAAGGGAGGAATGAAGGAAGGGAACACTATGCATCACCTGGGTGGAGCACAGAGGGGAAAGTCGAACAAGGAAGATCCCACACATATTCCAGACCTGTGCGGATGGAAAACCAGGAGACTTTCCAGTCTGGGCACCTGTCAGATGAGGCTTCACCGGCACCGGGACTGGACTGGACAGGAAGGAAGGGAACCGGGACAGGCAACACCACTTACGCTAAGGCCTGGAGTCCGCAGCCTGGTGACTGAAGGACGGTGGAAAGCACGATGAAGCCAGCGTCACCCAGCCTGTTCTCACTGAGGTCCAGCTCAGTCAGCGAACAGCTCCCTCCGAGAGCGAAGGCGAGATCCTCAGCACAGGCCTTGGTCAGGCCATTCCTGTCCACACTAGAGAGGGTTTAACAGAGGCAGCGTCACGAAAAAGCACAGTGGAACAGGAGGAGGCCCATTCAGCCCCTTCTCCGGCCTGTTACACTGGAACAGGAGGAGGCCCATTCAGCCCCTTCTCCAGCCTGTTACACTGGAACAGGAGGAGGCCCATTCAGCCCCTTCTCCAGCCTGTTACACGGGAACAGGAGGAGGCCCATTCAGCCCCTTCTCCAGCCTGTTACACTGGAACAGGAGGAGGCCCATTCAGCCCCTTCTCCAGCCTGTTACACTGGAACAGGAGGAGGCCCATTCAGCCCCTTCTCCAGCCTGTTACACTGGAACAGGAGGAGGCCCATTCAGCCCCTTCTCCAGCCTGTTACACTGGAACAGGAGGAGGCCCATTCAGCCCCTTCTCCAGCCTGTTACACTGGAACAGGAGGAGGCCCATTCAGCCCCTTCTCCAGCCTGTTACACAGGAACATGAGGAGACCGATTCAGACCCTTCTCCAGCCTGTTACACTGGAACAGGAGGAGGTCCATTCAGCCCCTTCTCCAGCCAGTTACACGGGAACATGAGGAGACCGATTCAGCCCCTTCTCCAGCCTGTTACACTGGAACAGGAGGAGGCCCATTCAGCCCCTTCTCCAGCCTGTTACACGGGAACGGAAGGAGGCCCATTCAGCCCCTTCTCCAGCCTGTTACACGGGAACATGAGGAGATTATTCAGCCCTCTCGAGCTCGTTAGAATTAGAATTAGAACATTACAGCGCAGTACAGGCCCTTCGGCCCTCGATGTTGCGCCGATCATCTGACCTACACTATTCCATTTTCATCCATATGTCTATCCAATGACCACTTAAATGCCCTTAAAGTTGGCGAGTCTACTACTGTTGCAGGCAGGGCGTTCCACGCCCCTACTACTCTCTGAGTAATGAAACTACCTCTGACATCTGTCCTATATCTATCACCCCTCAACTTAAAGCTATGTCCCCTCGTGTTTGCCATCACCATCCGAGGAAAAAGACTCTCACTATCCACCCTATCTAACCCTCTGATTATCTTATATGTCTCTATTAAGTCACCTCTCCTCCTCCTTCTCTCCAACGAAAACAACCTCAAGTCCCTCAGCCTTTCCTCGTAAGACCTTCCCTCCATACCAGGCAACATCCTAGTAAATCTCCTCTGCACCCTTTCCATAGCTTCCACATCCTTCCTATAATGCGGTGACCAGAACTGCACGCAATACTCCAGGTGCGGTCTCACCAGAGTTTTGTACAGCTGCAGCATGACCTCGTGGCTCCGAAACTCGATCCCCCTACTAATAAAAGCTAACACACTATATGCCTTCTTAACAGCCCTATTAACCTGGGTAGCAACTTTCAGGGATTTATGCACCTGGACACCAAGATCTCTCTGTTCATCTACACTACCAAGAATCTTCCCATTAGCCCAGTACTCTGCAATCCTGTTACTCCTTCCAAAGTGAATCACCTCGCACTTTTCCGCATTAAACTCCATTCGCCATCTCTCAGCCCAGCTCTGCAGCCTATCTATGTCCCTCTGTACCCGACAACATCCTTCGGCACTATCCACAACTCCACCGACCTTAGTGTCATCCACAAATTTACTAACCCACCCTTCTACACCCTCTTCCAGGTCATTTACAAAAATGACAAACAGCAGTGGCCCCAAAACAGATCTTTGCGGTACACCACTAGTAACTAAACTCCAGGATGAACATTTGCCATCAACCACCACCCTCTGTCTTCTTTCAGCTAGCCAATTTCTGATCCAAAGCTCTAAATCACCTTCAACCCCATATTTCCGTATTTTCTGCAATAGCCTACCGTGGGGAACCTTATCAAACGCCTTACTGAAATCCATATACACCACATCCACTGCTTTACCCTCATCCACCTGTTTGGTCACCTTCTCGAAAAACTCAATAAGGTTTGTGAGGCACGACCTACCCTTCACAAAACCGTGCTGACTATCGCTAATGAACTTATTCTTTTCAAGATGATTATAAATCCTGTCTCTTATAACCTTTTCCAACATTTTACCCACAACCGAAGTAAGGCTCACAGGTCTATAATTACCAGGGCTGTCTCTACTCCCCTTCTTGAACAAGGGGACAACATTTGCTATCCTCCAGTCTTCCGGCACTATTCCTGTCGACAATGACGACATAAAAATCAAGGACAAAGGCTCTGCAATCTCCTCCCTGGCTTCCCAGAGAATCCTAGGATAAATCCCATCTGGCCCAGGGGACTTATCTATTTTCACACTTTCCAAAATTGATAACACCTCCTCCTTGTGAACCTCAATCCCATCTAGCCGAGTAGTCTGTATCTCAGTATTCTCCTCGACAACATTTTCTTTCTCTACTGTAAATACTGACGTAAAATATTCATTTAACACTTCCCCTACCTCCTCTGATTCCACACACAACTTCCCACTACTATCCTTGATTGGCCCTAATTGGCCCGTTCCATCATTCAGTTAGATGTTGACCAGTCTGTACCTTAACCCCTTTTATCCAATACACTGGCACAATTAGTTCAAAGGTGATGGACGGAAGTGCATGAAAAGAGGTGTTTAAAATTCATAAAAACCATAAAATTCATAAATATTCAAGTGGAAAATATTAATTTGCTCGATTGGAACCTTGCCCTAGACTCTTACTCGAAATTCCAACAAATAACCTTTCTAAACAAAAAGTAAAACTGGCAGCCAGGATGCCCACTGCAATTTACATTTGAAACACCAAAAGATTAGACTGGAGACAACACGACTGACTCAACCTAGTCAGAAGAATGGGGTGCTGTCTGATTAAGTTACCGAGAATGATCTTATCAGCACAGTTGTCAGGGGCCATCTACACCCATTGACTTTGAAAAATCCCCGCATCTTCCCCCCCTTCCCAAAACCACCCCCCACCCCCCCGCCACCCCCCCCTCCCCCCACCACCCACCTATGTCCGACTGGACATCTTGAGGGGTAGAGCATTGAACCTCAGAGAAGATTCTAGAAGGACCTCATTGAAACACAAAGATGTTTTGGTAGTGCCATGTGCAGCTCTGGGAAGACTGTAAGGTTTGTCAGACAGAAAGCGGAGAGGAGTAACTGAAAAGTCATCCCCGGAGGGGCACTCGCTCTCTCTCTCTCTCCAGTAAAGATCCTGAGAAGACCCGGCTGCAACTGGTAAAGCCTCAAGCCTACAGACTGCCACAGCCAACAACTAGCGGACAAGGGTCTAAAGCCCCTCTTCTGCCCGCCAGAACCTGAGAAGCAAGCCCGAAACCCTGCACGTGGCCCAGCCAGGACTGCAGGACCACAAATTCAACTGCGGACTCTGGGACTGATGTTCAGTATTTAAATTTCATTTATTCCGGACTCTACTCCAACCAGCAAACCTGATTTCCTCCTGTAATCTCTTTGTGAGTGTGTGTGAATGAGTGACTCTCGTGTGAATGTGTGCGTGGATGTGTAGCATATATTAGTAATTTTAACCGGTTTAGAGTGTGAAGAAATAATACTCACCTCTTTCTTGTTTAAACTCAAGAAAACAGGTCCGATTGGTTCATGTGCAAAGTCAAGTTGTGCAGGCCTCGATTACGAGTCCATCATCGTTTGCACAACCTGACTTTGCATTTCAGTGGGACTAACGTTAATCTGGTGAGAAAACCTCAGGCCCGGCCTCTCAGACATGCCCTGTCTACTTACCCCAGCTTCTGCAGCTTGCAGACAGGATCCCTTAGTGCCATACACAGGCGCTTGAGCCCTGTGTCTCCGAGGCCATTGTCCCCCAGCTGCAGATTCCTCAATGATTCATTGACCAGCAGGGCGGATGAGAGATCTCCCACGCAGGCCTCCGTCAGCCCACTACTGACCATTCTGTCACGGGAAACAAGAATAACCATCAGCACTTTGGAAAGTATTGGCAACAGGAGGAGGTCCATTCAGCCCCTTCTCCAGCCTGTTACACTGGAACAGGAGGAGGCCCATTCAGCCCCTTCTCCAGCCTGTTACACGGGAACAGGAGGAGGCCCATTCAGCCCCTTCTCCGGCCTGTTACACGGGAACAGGAGGAGGCCATTCAGCCCCTTCTCCGGCCTGTTACACGGGAACAGGAGGAGGCCCATTCAGCCCCTTCTCCAGCCTGTTACACGGGAACAGGAGGAGGCCCATTCAGCCCCTTCTCCAGCCTGTTACACTGGAACAGGAGGAGGCCCATTCAGCCCCTTCTCCAGCCTGTTACACTGGAACAGGAGGAGGCCCATTCAGCCCCTTCTCCAGCCTGTTACACTGGAACAGGAGGAGGCCCATTCAGCCCCTTCTCCAGCCTGTTACACGGGAACAGGAGGAGGCCCATTCAGCCCCTTCTCCAGCCTGTTACACTGGAACAGGAGGAGGCCCATTCAGCCCCTTCTCCAGCCTGTTACACTGGAACAGGAGGAGGCCCATTCAGCCCCTTCTCCAGCCTGTTACACTGGAACAGGAGGAGGCCCATTCAGCCCCTTCTCCAGCCTGTTACACGGGAACAGGAGGAGGCCATTCAGCCCCTTCTCCGGCCTGTTACACAGGAACAGGAGGAGGCCCATTCAGCCCCTTCTCCGGCCTGTTACACGGGAACAGGAGGAGGCCCATTCAGCCCCTTCTCCGGCCTGTTACACGGGAGCAGGAGGAGGCCCATTCAGCCCCTTCTCCAGCCTGTTACACGGGAGCAGGAGGAGGCCCATTCAGCCCCTTCTCCAGCCTGTTACACGGGAACAGGAGGAGGCCCATTCAGCCCCTTCTCCGGCCTGTTACACAGGAACAGGAGGAGGCCCATTCAGCCCCTTCGCCGGCCTGTTACACGGGAGCAGGAGGAGGCCCATTCAGCCCCTTCTCCAGCCTGTTACACTGGAACAGGAGGAGGCCCATTCACCACCTTCTCCAGCCTGTTACACTGGAACAGGAGGAGGCCCATTCAGCCTCTTCTCCAGCCTGTTACATGGAAACAGGAGGTGGTCCATTCAGCCACTCGAGCCTGTTAGGTAGGAACGTAGCAACTTGCTGCATGTAAAGAATGTAACCTCCTAAAGCCCCGACAGCCCTCCCTATCTCTGTAACCTCCTCCAGCCTCTACAACGCTCCCTATCTCAGTAACCTCCTCCAGCTCCTACAACCCTCCCTATCTCTGTAACCTCCTCCAGCCCCTACTACCCTCCCGATCACTGTAAATTCCTCCAGCCCCTACAACACTCCCTATAACAGTAACCTCCTCCAGCCCCTACAACCCTCCCTATCTCTGTAAGCTCCTCCAGTCCCTAAAACCCTCCCTATCTCTGTAACCTGCTCCAGCCTCTACAACTGTCCCTATCTCAGTAACCTCCTCCAGTCCCCTACAACCCTCTCTATATCTGTAACCTCCTCCAGCCCCTACAACCCTCCCTATCGCTGTAACGTCCTCCAGTCCCCTACAACCCTCCGTATCTCTGTAACCTCCTCCTGTCCCTACAACCCTCCGTATCTCTGTAACCTCCTCCAGTCCCCTACAACCCTCTCTATATCTGTAACCTCCTCCAGCCCCTACAACCCTCCCTATCGCTGTAACGTCCTCCAGTCCCCGACAACCCTCTCTATCTCTGTAACCTCCTCCTGGCACTACAACCCTCCCAATCTCTGTAACCTCCCTCAGCCCCCACAACCCTCCCTATCTGTGTAACCTCCTCCAGCCCCCACAACCCTCCTTATCTCTGCAACCTCCTCCAGCCCCTTCAGCCCTCCCTATCTCTGTAACCTCCTCCTGGCACTACAACCCTCCCTATCTCTGTAACCTCCTCCAGCACCTTCAGCCCTCCCTATCTCTGTTACCTCCTCCAGCCCCTACAACGCTCCCTATCTCAGTAACCTCCTCCATCCCCGACAACCCTCCCTATCTCTGTAACCTCCTCCAGCTCCTACAACCCTCCCTATCTCTGTAACCTCCCCCAGCCCCCAAATCCCTCCCTATCTCTGTAACCTCCTCCAGGCCCTGCAACCCTCCCTATCTCTATAACCTCCTCCAGCCCCTACAACCCTTCCTATCCTTGTAACTTCCTCCAGCCCCCACAACCTTCCCTATCTCTGTAACCTCCTTCATCCCCTACAATCCTCCCTATCTCTGTAACCTCCTCCTGCCACTACAACCCTCCCTATCTCTGTAACCTCCTCCAGTCCCTACAACCCTCCCTATCTCTGTAACCTCCTCCAGCCCCTACAACCCTCCCTATCTCTGCAACTTCCTCCAGCCCCCAAAACCCTCCCTATCTCTGTAACCTCCTCCAGCCCCTCCGAGATCTCTGCGCTCCTCCAATTCTGGCCTCTTGAGCATCCCCCGAATTTAATCTCTCCACCATTGGCAGCCATGCCTTCAGCTGCCTGGGCCCTAAACTCTGGAATTCCCTCCCTAAACCTCTCCGCCTCTCTCTCCTCCTTTAAGACTCTCCTTCAAACCTCCCTCTTTGACCCAGTGTTTGGTCACCTGACCCTAATATCTCCTTTGGTGGCTCAGGGTCTAATGTGTGTTTGATATCTGGTAACACGATGCACCTTGGGATGTTTTACAACATTAACGGAAGTTTTTGCTAAACCGTTTTTAAACACTGGTTCAGCCTCAACTGGAGTATTGTGCCCAGTTCCGGGCTCCACACTTTAGGAAGGATGTGAAGGCGTTAGAGAGGGTGCAGAAAAGATTCAGGAGAATGGTTCCCAGGGATGAGGGACTTCAGTTAACGTGGATAGATCGGAGAAGCTGGGACTGTTCTCCTCGGGGAAGAGAAGGTTGAGAGGAGATTTGATCGAGGTGTTCAAAATCATGAGGGGGGTTCTGGACAGAGTAGATCAGGAGAAACCGTTCCCATTGGCGGAAGGATCCGGAACCAGAGGACACTGATTTAAGGTGATTGGCGCAAGAAGCAACAGCGACAAGAGGGAAAACTATTTCACACAGCGAGTGGTTAGGATCTGGAATGCTCTGTCTGAGAGTGTGGTGGAGGCAGATTCAATCGAGGCTGTCAAAAGGGAATTGGAGAATGATCTGGAGAGGAAGAATGTGCAGGGCGATGGGGAGAAGGAGGGGGAGTGGGACTGGGTGAGTTGCTGTTGCAGAGAGCAGGCAGGGACACGATGGGCCGAACAGCCTCCCTCGGTGCTGTACTCATCCGGTGATTCTAAGTCCAAGTCGATGAGATTAATTGAGTCTTCCGGACTTACACGACAGTCTGCAGTCTGCACTTGGGTTTCTTCAGTGCTTTCGCCAGCATCTTTGCCCCTCCATCTCTGAGGATTACGCCTTTGAGCCTGGAGACAGAGAGCGGAAGAATTATCCAACACTGAGGGCCTACACACACACTCCCGACCCTGTAAAGACAACCCCCTCCCCATGTACTGAACCCCCTTTCCTGCTCACTGTAGTGACACGGCCCAGCGACATCAATGTCGGACCCCCTCGGACCTGGCTGATGCAGTTTAGGATTCACGGTGCTTCCCCCCGCAATCCCCCAACCCCCCAGGCGACAGGGGTGTTTAATCGGCCTCTTCGCTCTGCGGAGAGTAACTATCAATCATTCTCCAGAGGGTCCCCCTCCCCACCCACCCCAGTTTAGTGGAGAGTCTACCCCTTGTGTTTCCCCCTTGGCTGGCGAGTCTAGAACTCAACAGAGCCCCCGGTTCAGGGTTCACGGACTGAGACGGGGTGAAATCTCTTCACTCAGGGGCTTGTGAGTTAGACACGGGGCCTACAGTCTGCTCCCAGGCCCTGAACATTCAGGCTGCGGTGCCCTTAGCCAGGCCGAGCTCCCGGGCGGGGTTGTCTGGGGTGGGGAGGCTCGGAATGGTCAAGGTGGCCTAGCAAATCCACCGAGGCCTAGCACATGAGCGAGCTGGCAGTGCCAGGGGGAGAGAATATGACGTACCTCAGGATCCTGCAGCGGTGGAGCGCGGGGACCAAGCGGGCGAGGCCCTCTCCGGTGAGGCGGCAGTTCTCGAGGTCCAGTTCCTCCAGGGCCTCGCAGAAGTGGATGAGCGGGCAGAGGGCGGCGCAGTCCATGGAGGTGAGGCTCGCGGCCCAGCGGGCCTCCCCCCTGCCCAGCCTGAGGGCCTCCAGCGAGCCCAGGCTGCCCTGGACCAGCTTCTTCCTCCGCGCCTCCAGCAGGTCGCAGAGGGCCTCCACCAGGCTCCGGCCTTCCCCCGCCGCCCCGTCCCCCTGCCCGACACCGCCCGCCGCCCCCCTCTCCAGGACTTCGGCCTGCAGCCAGGCCGAAGCCTGGGCGGCGGTTCGGGCAGCCAGGTGGCCCAGCGGCTCCTCCAGCGGCCAGGCGGCCCCCGGGGCCGATAGGCCTGCCACGAAGTGCAGGAAGAGCCGGTAGCGGCCGTCAGCCTGCCGCCGGGCCTGGCTCAGTAGGCCCGGCAGGCTGTCGCCCGGGGGATCCAGATACTGGGCCAGAGCCGCCAGGAAATCCTGCACGGTGGGATGCAGGAAAGCGTAGGCCCCTCCTCCCTTACCCGGCCTGCCCCAGCGGGCCTCGTCCCGGGACAGGATCTCCGCCAGGCAACCGTGGGTGAACTGAGAGGCCCTGAGCCTGTGGGCGGCCAGCTGCTCCTTAGAGAGCAAGGGAGTCCCTTTGCTGAGGGCCTCCAAGGCCAACTTGCCCAGCTTCAGCAACAAGTCTCGGCTGCTGCTCACCTCCCGTCCGCAGCCCCTCAGCACCTGGAGGAGGTAGTTGACCAGCAGCTGGGTGAGGGTCTTGGGCGGCGGGAGGCTCTTGCCCCCCTGCGGGGCCAGGCAGGGGCCGAGCGAGACGGCAGCCACCTGGCAAGTGAGGGGCTCCTGGCCCATGGCGCTCAGCAGCGGGTGCTCCCCCAGGTATCTCAGCGCATCTGAGGCCAGCCCAGCACTGCCCAGCAGTCTCTCCAGGTAGCCCTTCCGCCCTGAGGCCGAGAAGCCGAGGATTTCTGCCCAGGCGTCCACTGCTCGGGCCTCGTCGCCACTTCGCAGGGCCTCCAAGGCCGAGGGGCGGCCGGTGATCAGCACCGTGCAGCCGGGCAGCATAGTCCCCCTCAACAATCCTCCGACGATGCCCGGGATCTCCCCTTCTTCATCCGCCTCCTCCGGGGCCTTTCCTTCCAGCTCCAACGGGGCCTCAAACTCATCCAGCCCGTCCAGGATCACGAGGAGGCCCTCGGCCTGCTCCCAGAGCGAGTCCAGCACCTCAGCCAGGTAAGGCCAGCCCTCAGCCGTCAGTGCCTTCAGGGTGGTCCTCCCACCGAGGCTGGAGTTGAGGTCTCGGAAACGGAAGGGGAAAAGGAATCGGAACTGGGGGTAGATCGTGCCGGCCGCCCAGTCCTGGGCCAGCTTTTGGACAGCTGTGGTCTTTCCGGCGCCAGCCACCCCCGCCAGGGCCACCCTCCGACCCCGGCTGACCCCGGGCCCCCGGCCGCTGGCCAGGAAAAGGGCCAAGTCCACCCGCCCCAGGCGGCCCTCGCGCAGCGCCTGGCAGAGCTCCTCCTGGACCCGCCACTTGGCCATCAGCTCGTGGCCTCCTCGCTGCTCTCCCGGGGCCATCGCCACGGCGATGACGGGGGCATAGCCCTCGCGGAGCGCCACCGACTGCAGCTTTCCCTCGCCGAATCCCGCGTGGACCCTCAGCCACTCCGTCTCCTCCAGCAGCGCCTCCTTGTGCCGGCGTTCCGCCTCTGCAACGGGAAGACAAAACAGGAGAGAGAGAGAGAGAGGTCAAGGGATCAGCGAAGGGGTCAACCCAGGCGGCAGCCTCGGTACCGCCGCAGACAATGTCAGCTGAAAGCCAGTGGTCATTCCAGCCCCTCAGTACTGACCCGCTGACAGTGCAGCACTCCCTCAGTACTGACCCACCAACAGTGCAGCACTCCCTCAGTACTGACCCTCCGATAGTGCAGCGCTCCCTCAGTACTGACCCTCCACACAGTGCAGCACTCCCTCAGTGCTGACCCTCCGACAGTGCAGCACTCCCTCAGTACTGACCCTCCACACAGTGCAGCGCTCCCTCAGTACTGACCCACCAACAGTGCAGCACTCCCTCAGTACTGACCCTCCGACAGTGCAGCACTCCATCAGTACTGACCCTCCGATAGTGCAGCGCTCCCTCAGTACTGACCCTCCGACAGTGCAGCATTCCCTCAGTACTGACCCTCCACACAGTGCAGCACTCCCTCAGTGCTGACCCTCCGACAGTGCAGCACTCCCTCAGTACTGACCCTCCACACAGTGCAGCACTCCCTCAGTGCTGACCCTCCGACAGTGCAGCACTCCCTCAGTACTGACCCTCCACACAGTGCAGCACTCCCTCAGTACTGACCCTCCGACAGTGCAGCACTCCATCAGTACTGACCCTCCGATAGTGCAGCGCTCCCTCAGTACTGACCCTCCGACAGTGCAGCACTCCCTCAGTACTGACCCTCCACACAGTGCAGCACTCCCTCAGTGCTGACCCTCCGACAGTGCAGCACTCCCTCAGTACTGACCCTCCACACAGTGCAGCACTCCCTCAGTGCTGACCCTCCGACAGTGCAGCACTCCCTCAGTAGTGACCCTCCGACAGTGCAGCACTCCATCAGTACTGACCCTCCGACAGTGCAGCACTCCCTCAGTACTGACCCTCGGACAGTGCAGCACTCCCTCAGTACTGACCCTCTGACAGTGCAGCACTCCCTCAGTACTGACCCTCGGACAGTGCAGCACTCCCTCAGTACTGACCCTCTGACAGTGCAGCACTCCCTCAGTACTGACCCTCGGACAGTGCAGCACTCCCTCAGTACTGACCCTCTGACAGTACAGCACTCCCTCAGTACTGACCCACCAACAGTGCAGCACTCCCTCAGTACTGACCCTCCGACAGTGCAGCACTCCCTCAGTACTGACCCTCCGACAGTGCAGCACTCCCTCAGTACTGACCCTCTGACAGTGCAGCACTCCCTCAGTACTGACCCACCAACAGTGCAGCACTCCCTCAGTACTGACCCTCCGAAAGTGCAGCACTCCCTCAGTACTGACCCTCCGACAGAGCAACATTCCCTCAGTACTGACCCTCCGACAGTGCAGCACTCCCTCAGTACTGACCCTCTGACAGTGCAACATTCCCTCAGTACTGACCCTCCGACAGTGCAGCACTCCCTCAGTACTGACGCGCTGACAGTGCAGCACTCCCTCAGTACTGACCCTCCGATAGCGTGGCATTCCCTCAGTACTGACCCTCCGACAGTGCAGCACTCCCTCAGTACTGACCCTCCGACAGTGCAGCATTCCCTCAGTACTGACCCTCCGACAGTGCAGAACTCCCTCAGTACTGACCCTCCGACAGTGCAGCACTCCCTCAGTACTGAACCTCTGACAGTGCAGCACTCCCTCAGTACTGACCCTCCGACAGTGCAGCATTCCCTCAGTACTGACCCTCCGACAGTGCAGAACTCCCTCAGTACTGACCCTTCGACAGTGCAGCACTCCCTCAGTACTGACCCTCCGACAGTACAGCGCTCCCTCAGTACTAATCCTCTGACAGTGCAGCACTCCCTCAGTACTGACCCTCCGACAGTACAGCACTGCCTCAGTACTGACCCTCTGACAGTGCAGCACTCCCTCAGTACTGACCCTCCGACAGTGCAGCACTGCCTCAGTACTGACCCTCCGGCAGTGCGGCACTCCCTCAGTACTGACCCTTCGACAGTGCAGCACTCCCTCAGTACTGACCTTCCGACAGTGCGGCACTCCCTCAGTAGTGACCCTTCGACAGTGCAGCACTCCCTCAGTACTGACCCTCCGACAATGCAACACACCCTCAGTGCTGACCATGCGACAGTGCGGCACTCCCTCAGTACTGACCCTCCGGCAGTGCGGCACTCCCTCAGTACTGACCCTCCAACAGTGCAGCACTCCCTCAGTACTGATCCTCTGACAGTGCAGCACTCCCTCAGTACTGACCCTCTGACAGTGCAGCACTCCCTCAGTACTGACCCTGTGAAAGTTCAGCACTCCCTCAGTACCGACCCTCCGACAGTGCAGCACTCCCTCAGTACTGATCCTTTGACAGTGCAGCACTCTCTCAGTACTGATCCTCTGACAGTGCAGCACTCCCTCAGTACAGACCCTCAGTCAGTGCAACACTCCCTCTGTACTGCCCCTCCAACAGTGCAGCACTCCCTCAGTACTGACCCTCCGACAGTGCAGCACTCCCTCAGTACTGACCCTCCGACAGTGCAGCACTCCCTCAGTACTGACCCTCCGACAGTGCAGCACTCCCTCAGTACTGACCCTCTGACAGTGCAGCACTCCCTCAGTACTGACCCTCTGACAGTGCAGCACTCCCTCAGTACTGATCCTCCGACAGTGCAGCACTCCCTCAGTACTGACCCTCTGACAGTGCAGCACTCCCTCAGTACTGACCCTCCGACAGTGCAGCACTCCCTCAGTCCTGACCCTCTGACAGTGCAGCACTCCCTCAGTACTGACCCTCTGACAGTACAGCACTCCCTCAATACTAACCCTCCGACAGTGCAGCACTCCCTCAGTACTGACCCTCTGACAGTACAGCGCTCCCTCAGTACTGACACTCCGACAGTGCAGCACTCCCTCAGTCCTGACCCTCTGACAGTACAGCACTCCCTCAATACTAACACTCTGACAGTGCAGCACTCCCTCAGTACTGACCCTCCGACAGCGCAGCACTCCCTCAGTACTGACCCTCTGACAGTACAGCACTCCCTCAATACTAACCCTCTGACAGTGCAGCACTCCCTCAGTACTGACCCTCTGACAGCGCAGCACTCCCTCAGTACTGACCCTCCGACATTGCAGCACTCCCTCAGTAATGACCCTCTGACAGCACAGCACTCCCTCAGTACTGACCCTCCAACAGTGCAGCACTCCCTCAGTACTGACCCTCTGACAGTACAGCACTCCCTCAGTACTGACCCTCTGACAGTGCAGCACTCCCTCAGTACTGACCCTCCAACAGTGCAGCACTCCCTCAGTACTGACCCTCTGACAGTACAGCACTCCCTCAGTACTGACCCTCCGACATTGCAGCACTCCCTCAGTAATGACCCTCTGACAGCACAGCACTCCCTCAGTACTGACCCTCCAACAGTGCAGCACTCCCTCAGTACTGACCCTCTGACAGTACAGCACTCCCTCAGTACTGATCCTCTGACAGTGCAGCACTCCCTCAGTACTGACCCTCTGACAGTGCAGCACTCCCTCAGTACTGACCCTCTGACAGTACAGCACTCCCTCAGTACTGACCCTCTGACAGTGCAGCACTCCCTCAGTACTGACCCTCGGACAGTGCAGCATTTATTGCCCATCCCTAATTGCCCTTGACAACCGAGTGGCTTGCTCGGCAATTTCAGAGGGCAGTTAAGAGTCAGCCACATTGCAGTGGGTCTGGAGTCACATGTCGGCCAGACCGGATAAGTGCAGCTGATTTCCTTCCCTGAAGGACATTAGTGAACCAGTTTTTAACAACAATGCAGTAGTTTAATGGTCTCCGTTAATTAGATTGTTTTTTATTCATGATTTATTTAATTAAATGAATGTAAAGACTCCCTTCTGCTCTGACAGAATTTGAACTCATGTCTCCAGATCCTTAGACCCTGCCTCTGAATTACTCGTCCAGTAACATTCCCACTATTAGTCAGAGTTAGGGTCGGTGTCAGGGTCAGGGTCAAAGTTATGCTCAGGGTCAGAGTTGAGCTCAGGGTCAGGGTAACGATTATGGTCAGGAATAGCACCAAGGGCAGTGACAGGGGTCAGAATTCAGGGGTCAGGGTTGATGAGGGACAAGGGAAGTTAGGTTTCAGGTTGGTGTCAGGGTCAGGACCGGATCTAGCATCAAAGTCAGATTGGAGGGAGGGACACAGCCAGGATCGGGGGTCAAGGGTCAGGGTCCGTGCAGAAGGGTCACAGTCAGGGTTAGGACCAGGATCAGGGTCAGCTCAGGATCAGAGGACGAGGGTCAGAGGTTAGGGAACATTGTCAGAGATCCAGGGTTTGGGTACGTCTTCATGCTTCGGGTCAGGATTAGGATCGGGGGGGTTGCAGTTTTGGGTGTTGGAGCTTTGGAGTTTGGAGGGAGCTGAGCACTTCATCCTGAGGACCACTGGAAGGAGGCTGAGGGCCTTCGATGGAAGGGTGTGGAAAGGCCCTAGAGGAGGTGGATGAAGAAGGGGATTTAGTAAAGGCCCAACTGCGTTTTCCAAGTCGTGTGTGAGGGATCGGGGGAACCGGACTCCATGCCAACTCAACTGACCAATCAGGCCCCATTTTGTTGGACAGTTACCTGCGAGATCAGCCATGACCAGCGATGAGACTGCCCCAGCCCGGGGAAGTTTAGGGCAACAGATGTTTTCTTCCCAGTCTCCAGATGTTGCCAAGAAAGGCCGCAGCCTGCGTCAGTTCACCTGGAATGGCAGAAGCCAACAGGTTAATGCCAGCCATTCGAAAGGGCCTCAATTAAATCCGACGGAACTGCTTCCAATTCGGGGATAGAGCTTTGATCGGGCAGAGAAGCGCTGGAGAATTGCTTTACACCGAGGCCTAGCCGAGCTTTCCTCACTACACTGAGGCCTCGGTCTAGCTTTCCTCACTGCACCGAGGCCGCGGCCTAGCTTTCCTCACTACACTGAGGCCTCGGCCTAGCTTTCCTCACGACACGGAGGCCTTGGCCTAGCTTTCCTCACGCCATCGAGGCCTTGACCGAGCTTTCCACAATACACCGAGGCCTCGGCCTAGCTTTCCTCACTACACTGAGGCCTCAGCCTAGCTTACCTCACTACACCGACGCCTCGACCTAACTTAACTCACGACACCGAGGCCTCGGCCTATCTTTCCTCACTACACCGAGGCCTCGGCCTATCTTTCCTCACTACACTGAGGCCTTGGCCTAACTTTCCTCACTACACTGAGGCCTTGGCCCATCTTTCCTCACTACACCGTGGCCTCAGCCTAGCTTTCCTCACTACACCGAGGCCTCGGCTTTGTTTTCCTCACTACACTGAGGCCTCAGCCTAGCTTTCCTCACTACATTGAGGCCTTGGCCTAACTTACCTCACTACACTGAGGCCTCAACATTTTTTCCTCACTACACGTAGGCCTCGTCCGAGCTTTCCTCACTACACTGAGGCCTTGGCCTAGCTTACCTCCCTATACCGAGGACTTGGCCTAGATTTTCTCACTACACCTAGGCCTTGGCCTATCTTTCCTCACTACACCGAGGCCTCGGCCTAACTTTCCTCACTACATTGAGGCCTCGACCTGACTTTCCTCACTACACCGAGGACTTGGCCTAGATTTCCTCACGCCACCGAGGCCTCGGTCTATCTTTCTTCACTACACCGAGGCCTTGGCCTAGCTTTCCTCACTACACTGAGGCCTCGGCCTAGCTTTCCTCACTACACCGAGGCCTCGGCCTTGCTATCATCACTACACCGAGGCCTCGGCCTAGCTTTCCTCATTACACCGAGGCCTCGGCCTAACTTTCCTCACTACAAGTAGGCCTCGGCCTAGCTTTCCTCACTACACGTAGGCCTCGGCCTAGCTTACCTCACTACACCGAGGCCTCGGCCTATCTTTCCTCACTACACCGAGGCCTCGGCCCAGCTTTCCTCACTACACCGTGGCCTCGGCCTAGCTTTCCTCACTACACTGAGGCCTCGGCCTATCTTTCCTCACTTCACCGAGGCCTCGGCCTAACTTTCCTCACTACACCTAGGCCTCGGCCTAGCTTACCTCCCTATACCGAGGACTTGGCCTAGATTTCCTCACTACATGTAGGCCTCGTCCTATCTTTCCTCACGCCACCGAGGCTTCGGTCTATCTTTCCTCACTACACTGAGGCCTCGGCCTAGCTTTCCTCACTACACCGTGGCCTCGGCCTAGCTTTCCTCACTACACCGAGGCCTAGGCCTTGCTTTCCTCATTACACCGAGGCCTCGGCCTAGCTTTCCTCACTACACCGAGGCCTAGGCCTTGCTTTCCTCACTACACCGAGGACTTGGCCTAACTTTCCTCACTACACCTAGGCCTCGGCCTAGCTTTCCTCACTACACTGAGGCCTCGGCCTAGCTTACCTCACTACACCGAGGACTTGGCCCATCTTTCCTCACTACACCGAGGCCTCGGTCTAGCTTTCTTCACTACACTGAGGCCTCGGCCTTGCTTTCCTCACTACACCGAGGCCTCGGCCTAGCCTTCCTCACTACACTGAGGCCTCGGCCTAGCCTTCCTCACTACACCGTGGACTCGGCCTAGCTTTCCTCACTACACGTAGGCCTCGGCCTAGCTTTCCTCACTACACCGTGGACTCGGCCTAGCTTTCCTCACTACACCGAGGCCTCGACCTCGCTTTCCTCACTACACCGAGGCCTCGGCCTTGCTATCATCACTACACCGAGGCCTCGGCCTTGCTATCATCACCACACGTAGGCCTCGGCCTAGCTTTCCTCACTACACCGTGGACTCGGCCTAGCTTTCCTCACTACACGTAGGCCTCGGCCTAGCTTTCCTCACTACACCGTGGACTCGGCCTAGCTTTCCTCACTACACCGTGGCCTCGGCCTAGCTTTCCTCACTACACCGTGGCCTCGGCCTAGCTTTCCTCACTACACCGTGGCCTCGGCCTAGCTTTCCTCACTACACCGAGGCCTCGGCCTAGCTTTCCTCACTACACCGAGGCCTCGGCCTAGCTTTCCTCACTACAGCGAGGACTTGGCCCATCTTTCCTCACTACACCATGGCCTCGGCCTTGCCTTCCTCACGACACCGAGGACTTGGCCTAGATTTCCTCACTACACCGTGGCCTCGGCCTAGCTTTCCTCACTACACCGAGGACTTGGCCTAGATTTCCTCAGTACACCGAAGAGGGATGGATGGAAGACAGACAAAGAGAGGGAAGGACAGATAGACAGAGACAGGCATCGGCACCCGCACTAACTCAAAAACCATTACCGTCAGTGTGTAGCTTTGGCCTCGGCGGCAGGACTGAGAGATCGAGAGAACAAAAAAACAAAATGTCATTTTCTCTGGAATAGAGAAGATTGAGGGGTGACCTGATCGAGGTCTTTAAGATAATGAAAGTGTTCGATCGGGTAAACGTAGAGAAGATGTTTCCACTTGTGGGGGAGACCAGAACGAGGGCCCATCAATATAAAACAGTCACTGATAAATCCGATCGGGAATTCAGGAGAAACTCCTTTCCCCGGAGAGTGGTGAGAATGTGGAACTCGCTCCCACAGGGAGTGGTTGAGGTGAACAGTGTCGGTGTATTTAAGGGGGAAGCTGGGGAAAGACACGAGGGAGAAAGGAATAGAATGATATGGTGATGGGGGTGAGATGGAGAGAGGAGGTGGGAGGAGGCTGGTGTGGAGCAGAAACACCAGCACAGAGTGGATGGGCCGAATGGCCTGTTCTGTGCTGTACGCCAATCCCTCTGGCCTTCAGCCCTCTCGCAGGCCTTCCCTTTTGTGTTTTCCGTCCCCCGTTCCCTGATTCTGTACTTGCTGAAAACCTCGGAATCTCAAACCTTCTCCACTTCTGATGAAAAGCTGAGCGAGCTGAAACATTCACTCTGATCTCTCCCGCCACAGATATGCTGCCTGACCTGCAAAGTATCTCCAGCATTTTCTGTTCCTCTATCACATTCCGAGCATTCTGGCGATTGCAGCCTCAGCTTAATCAGCGATTCATATTTAGTAAGACTCAATTTTCAGAACGGAGACTGACGATGCAACAACCGGGACACAATTCACTGCTCTGTGCATCCTGACATAGAATCTAGTGCATTCGACACCTCACTGCAGAGCCCAAAAATAAAGGTCTACAGTCCCTGGTTACCAGTACTGAGGGAGTGCTGCACTGTCAGAGAGTCAGTACTGAGGGAGTGCTGCAATCTCTGAGGGTCAGTACTGAGGGAGTGCTGCACTGTCGAAGGGTCAGTACTGAGGGAGTGCTGCACTGTTGGAGGGTCAGTACTGAGGGAGTGCTGCACTGTCGGAGGGTCAGTACTGAGGGAGTGCTGCACTGTCGAAGGGTCTGTACTGAGGGAGTGCTGCACGGTCAGAGCGTCAGTACTGAGGGATTGCTGCACTGTCGAAGGGTCTGTACTGAGGGAGTGCTGCACTGTCAGAGGGTCAGTACTGAGGGAGTGCTGCACTGTCGCAGGGTTAGTACTGAGAGAGTGTTGCACTGTTGGAGGGTCAGTACTGAGGGAGCGCTGCACTGTTGGAGGGTCAGTACTGAGGGAGTGTTGCACTGTCGGAGGGTCAGTACTGAGGGAGCGCTGCACTGTCGGAGGGTCAGTACTGAGAGAGTGCTGCACTGTCGGAGGGTCAGTACTGAGGGAGCGCTGCACTGTCAGAGGGTCACTACTGAGGGAGTGCTGCACTGTCGGTGGGTCAGTACTGAGGGAGTGCTGCACTGTCGGAGGGTCAGTACTGAGGGAGTGCTGCACTGTCGAAGGGTCTGTACTGAGGGAGTGCTGCACGGTCAGAGCGTCAGTACTGAGGGAGTGCTGCACTGTCGGAGGGTCAGTACTGAGGGAGTGCTGCACTGTCGAAGGGTCTGTACTGAGGGAGTGCTGCACGGTCAGAGCGTCAGTACTGAGGGAGTGCTGCACTGTCGAAGGGTCAGTACTGAGGGTGTGCTGCACTGTCGGAGGGACAGTACTGAGGGAGTGCTGCACTGTCGGAGGGTCAGTACTGAGGGAGTGCTGCACTGTCGGAGGGTCAGTACTGAGGGAGTGCTGCACTGTCGGAGGGTCAGTACTGAGGGAGTGCTGCACTGTCAGAGGGTCAGTACTGAGAGAGTGCCGCAGTGCCGGAGGGTCAGTACTGAGGGAGTGCTGCACTGTCGGAGGGTCACTACTGAGGGAGTGCTGCACTGTCGGAGAGTCAGTACTGAGGGAGCACTGCACTGTCGGAGGGTCAGTACTGAGGGAGCACTGCACTGTCGGAGGGTCAGTACTGAGGGAGTGCTGCACTGTGGGAGGGTCAGTACTGAGAGAGTGCTGCACTGTGGGAGGGTCAGTACTGAGAGAGTGCTGCACTGTCGGAGGGTCAGTACTGAGGGAGCACTGCACTGTCGGAGGGTCAGTACTGAGGGAGTGCTGCACTGTCGGAGGGTCAGTACTGAGGGAGTGCTGCACTGTCGGAGGGTCAGTACTGAGGGAGTGCTGCACTGTCGGAGGGTCAGTACTGAGGGAGCGCTGTTTGAGGGAGGTTGCGGTGCGGAGATTTACTGACGTATTTCCTCCATTACAACAATGAGTACCAGTTGCTCACAGGCTCTGAGGTGTGTGGGACCTCCTGAGGCGGTAAACGGCGGGGGAGGAATGGGAGAATTTTGAAGCCGCTGGCGATGTCGTACCTGGCCGATCGCTGGCACATCCGTTTGATCTCGCAGCTCTGCCTCGCCCCTCGGGCTGCGGACGGAGGGTTGGACAGGACTGAAGAAAGTTCACCTCTTCCGCACATCCATCCAGTCACTCTGTGCCGGAGGTTCGGGCTTCTGTGTGTCTGTCTCAGAGCTGCTGAAAGTGGGAATGGTGTGTGTGATTGAAATCTCTCTGATACCAAACCCTCGCTCCTGTGGCCGCTGTTCTGGGTCTGCAGCCAACATTCCACTGCACTGACACAGGCTGGACCAGAACATCATCCAGTACACTGAATCCCTGGAATACTGTGCACAGTGTTGGTCTCCTTATTTAAGTGCATTGGAAGCAGTTTAGCGAAGGTTTACTCAACTAATACCTGGTAATGGGCAGCTGTCTTATGAGGAAAGGTTGCACAGGCTCGGTTCGTATTCACTGGAGTTTAGAAATGTAAGATTACTCGACTACTAAACATTACTAACCAGCGTAGTAATTGTTAAAATCTAGTTACTGTAAACTAACAACTAACTTATCATAAACACATTTAGTTTTATTAGAAACTTCCTTTGTCGTATGGAAGTGGGAACACTTAGGAAACGGCACAGTGTAGGCAAGATGTCAAGGTAGTGGGCGAACATGTCAAGTTTTAAAAAGCTTACTTGCAGCAAAAGGGTGAGATCTTGAGAGTAGACAGTGACAAACGGCTTCTCTGTCGATTTGCCTTGTAATGAGATAAGGAACCTCGCAATGTAAAAGCATTGAGATAAAGTAGTCAACACAATGGGGTACAACCTGCACAAATTCGAAAGGTTGACAGCCATCACAATATGATCCTCGGATGGTGAAGAAAGGCAGCCTTTAATACAAGACTAATCACTGATTGGGAGAGGGGAGGGTCAACTGGAAAGCTGAAGTTGAGGTTACAATCAGATCAGCCATGATCTTGTTGAATAGCAGAGCAAGCTCGAGGGGCCGAGTGGCCGACTGCTCCGAACTCACATGTATGTATGAGGCTAGCCGGTGTTCCAGTCTGTGAAGGCCGCTTGTCCCTCTTGACGGGAGACAGCACTGCGTCACAACCAGCTGCTGCCAAACAATATTGCTGCAATTCTACAGGAGGGGAGAGAGGTCAGGGGGGTTGGGGGGGTTTGTGGGGTGGGTGGGGGAGGGGGGTGGGGGGTGGTGCTTCCCGGCCCTCACGGATCCCCTTTCCCAGGGAATGGGAGCAGGGGATCAGGGTCCCCAGAGTCCAACTAGCAGCTCCTCCCAGCATCGTCGCAAGATTCATAGAGCCGTTACGACACAGCAGGAGTCCATTCGGCCCATCGAGTCCATGCCGGCTCTCTGTAGAACAATCCAGTCAGTCCCACTCTCCCCCCCCCCCCATCCCCGTACCCCTGCAAGTTTATTCCCCTCAAGTGCCCATCCACTTTCCTTCTGAAATCATTCATCGTCTCTGCTTCCACCACCCTCGTAGGTAGTGAGTTCCAGGTCATTAGCACTCGGTGTGTAAAAAAGTTCCTCCTCACATCCCCCCCACCCCACTCCCCCGTATCTCTTACCCAAAACCTTCAATCTGTGTCCCCTAGTCCTTGTACCATCAGCTAATGGGAACAGATTTTCTTTGTCTCCCTTATCTAAACCTGTCAGAATCTTGTACACCTCGATCAAATCACCCCTCAATCTCCTTTACTCCAAGGAGAACAACCCCAGCTTCTCCAATCTAACCTTGTAACTAAAATCCCCCCATCCCTGGAACCATTCTGGTAAATCTCCTCTGCACCCTCTCACGGACCCTCACATCCTTCCTAAAGTGTGGTGACCAGAACTGGACACAATTCTCCAGTTGGTGCCTAACCAGAGTTTTATAAATGTTCAGCATAACATCCCTGCTTTTGTACTCAATGCCTCTATTTGTGAATCCCAAGATCCCATATATTTTACTCTCTCAATCGCTCTCTCAATATGTCCTGCCATCTTCAAAGATCGATGCACATACACCCCCAGCTCCCTCTGTCCCTGCACACTCTTTAGAACTGTGTCATTAAGTCTTTTGCCTCTCCCTATTCCTTCTGCTAAAATGTATCACCTCACACTTCTCTGTATTAAATTCCATCTGCCACTTGTCTGCCCATTCTGCTGGTCTATCTATGTCCTGTTACAGTCCATTGGTATCACCCTCACTGTTTGTATCTCCTCCAAGTCTGGTATCACCTGCAAATATTGAAATTTCACTCTGTATTCCAATATCCAAATCATTTATATATATAAATAAAAAAAGCAGTGGTCTCAGCACTGACCCTTGGGGAACACCACTGTCTACCATCCTCCAGTCTGAAAAAACAACCATTTACCACAACTCACTGTTTTCTGTCCTTAAGCCAATTTTTTATCCAATCGGACACTGACCCTCCGATACCATGAGCTTCAGTTTTGTTAACCAAGCCTTTTATGTGGTACTTTGTCAAAGGCTTTCTTGAAATTAAGTTCACTGACTTAATGTGGGCAGTCAAGCCAGTGATTGAATCTTTAATGGGCGTCTCCTACCAATCTCTCCCCCTGCAGCGCTCCCTGGCACCCAGATACCCCACCTCATACCCACATACATACCTCCCAAGGCTCTCAGCCTCACACCCAGCTCCAGCTATTCAGCCATGCCAGGTGGGAAAGGATAGTCTGGGTGCCAGGTTGCCGGAGGGCGAGGGCACACACGGCTTCCACTGCGGGGGTCTCAGAGGAGGACCAGCAAGTTTTGCATCATCCGCAAATTTTGAAATCGTCCCTTCAAGGATAGGACTGGTCCTCAGGTTGAAGTCCTAAATTGGGGGAAGGCTAATTTCGATGGGATCAGACAGGAACTCTCAAAAGTTGAATTGGGAGAGGCTGTTCACAGGTAAAGGGATGTCTGGCAAGTGGGAGGCTTTTAAAAGTGAGATAGGAAGAGTTCAGGGCCGGCATGTTCCTGTTAGATGGAAGGGCAAGGCTGGCAAGTTTAGGGAACCTTGGTTGATGAGGGATATTGAGCATCTGGTCAGGACAAAGAAGGAGGCATATGTCAGGTATAGGCAGCTGGAATCGAGCGAGTCCCTCGAGGAGTATAGGGGATGTAGGACTACACTTAAGAAGGAAATTAGGAGGGTGAAAAGGGACCATGAGATTTCCCTGGCAGATAAGATGAAGGAGAATCCTCAAAGATTCTATAAGTATATTAAGAGTAAAACGGTAGCTAGGGAGAGGGTAGGTCCCCTTAAGGATCAGTGTGGTAATCTACGTGTGGAGCCACGGGAAATGGGCGAGTTCTTAAAGGAATATTTCTCGTCCGTATTTACCGTGGAGAAGGTCATGGAAGCTACTGAGTTCAAGGGAGGGAACAGCGATATCCTGGAGCATATCAACATGACAAAGGAGGAGGTGTTGGAGGTTTTGAAGTGCATTAAGGTGGATAAATCCCCAGGGCCTGACCTGGTGTATCCCAGAATGCTATGGGAAGCAAGGGAGGAGATTGCTGGGGCCCTGGCAGAGATTTTTGTATCATCGTTAGCCAGGGGTGAGGTACCGGAAGACTGGAGGATAGCTAATGTTGTGCCTTTATTTAAGAAGGGCAGCAGGGATAAGCCAGGGAACTATAGGCCGGTGAGCCTTACATCAGTGGTGGCAAAGTTATTGGAAGGAATTCTGAGATACAGGATTTATATGCATTTGGAAAGGCAAGGTCTGATTAGGGATAGTCAGCATGGCTTTGTGCGTGGGAAATCATGCCTCACGAATTTGAGTTTATCGAGGAGGTGACCAAGAGGATTGACGAGGGCAGGGCGATGGACATTGATTACATGGACTTTAGAAGGCCTTTGACAAGGTCCCGCATGGTAGGCTGGTCCAGAAGGTTCAAACACATGGGATCCAGGGTGAGCTAGCAAATTGGATACAAAATTGGCTTGGTGATAGGAGGCAGAAGGTGGTAGTGGAGGGTTGTTTTTCAGATTGGACGTCGGTGACCAGTGGTGTGCCGCAGGGATCGGTGCTGGGCCCTCTGTTGTTTGTCATATATTAATGACTTGGATGTGAATGTAGGGGGCGTGATTAGTAAGTTTGCCGATGACACCAAAATTGGTGGTATAGCGGACAGTGAAGAAGGTTGTCTAAGGTTACAACAGGATATACATAAACTGGGAAAGTGGGCAAGGGATTGGCAAATGGAATTTAATGCAGACAAGTGTGAAGTGATGCATTTTGGGAAGTTAAACCAGGGCAGGACATATACAGTGAATGGCAGGGTCCTGGGGAGTGTTGTTGAGCAGAGAGACCTTGGGATGCAAGTACATAGTTCCCTGAAAGTGGCAAAATAGGTAGACAGGGTGGTGAAGAAGGCGTATGGCATGCTGGCCTTCATTGGCCGAGGTATTGAGTACAAGAGTTGGGATTTCAGGTTACAGTTGGACATAACGTTGGTTAGGCCGCATTTGGAATACTGTGTGCAGTTCTGGTCGCCGCACTACAGGAAAGATGTGATTAAGCTGGAGACGGTGCAGAAAAGATTCACCAGGATGTTGCCTGGTTTGGAGGGCTTGAGTTACAAAGAGAGATTGGATAGGCTGGGTCTGTTTTCCCTGGAGCAAAGGAAGCTGAGAGCGGACATGATAGAGGTATATAAAATTATGAGAGGCATAGATAGGGTAGATAGCCAGAGTCTGCAATTTCCACCCTTACTTCCCTCCGTATCCTTGGATACATCACATCTGGTCCTGTTGACTTATCATCTTTAAGTACAGATTCCCTTTTATGTTAGCTACCAGTCTCTTCTCATACTCTCTCTTTGCTTCTCTTGTTTTTTCACTTCCCCTCTGAACCTTCTATATTCTGCCTGGTTCTCATTATCTACCTATGTCATTTGCACCCTTTTTCTGCTTCATCTTGCTCTCTATCTCTCTCATCCCCCTGGAAGCTCTGGATCTGTTTGCCCTACTTTTCCGCCTTGTGGGAATTACCTCGACTGTACCCGAACTAGCTCCTCTTTAAAGGCAGGCCATTGTTCAGCTACGGTTTTGCCTGCCAAACTTTGATTCCAGTTTACTTGGGCCAGACCATTCTCACCCCATTGAACTTGGCCCTCCGCCAGTTAATTATTCTTTAACCTGGATTGCTCCTTGTCCATTTCCATAGCAACCTAAACCTTATAATACGATGACCACTGTCCCCGAAATGTTCCCCTACTGACACTTGATCCACTTGTCCCACCTCATTCCCCTGAAGCAGGTCCAGCACGGCCTTCTTCCTTATTGAACTGGGAAACAAACTGATATAGAAAATTCTCCTGCACAAACTCTAAAAACTCGGCCCCCCTCTCTGCCCTTTACACGATTACTATCCCAATCTATATTCAGATAATTCAAGTTCCCCTTTAGAACGACTATATACATTTTGCACCTCTCTGTAATTTACCAGTAAATTCCTTCCTCTATATCTTCCCCACTAGTTGGTGGCCTTTCGAATACAGCTAGCAAAGTAATGGTAACCTCTGTTAACTCTAACCAGATCGGTTCTGTCCTTCACTCCCTCGAGCACATCCTCTCTCTCTCCAGCACTGGCAGGTTCAGGAGAGCCACGATCGGTGCCACGCAGGCCCAGGCTGCTGCCGTCCGGGGAAACCGGACCCTCAGTGCCCAGTGGTGCTCGCGGGCCTCCTGCGAGATCATCGGCCGTCTCTCCCTCCCAGTGAAAGTCAGCAGTATTCCCCCAGCCGTGCTGCAGCCACTGAGGTAGCACGAGGACAGACAGAGGCACCTGCAAAAACAGACAACTGAGGGAACGTGGTGCAGGGCACAATTTCAAAATGTGCGGACGACGGAAAACGTGGAAGTGTTGTGAACCGTGAGGAGGATAGTGATAGACTTCAAACAGACATAGACAGGTTGGTGGAATGGGTGGATATGTGGCAGATAATATTTAACACAGAAAAGTGTGAA
Organism: Heterodontus francisci; assembly: GCF_036365525.1. Lineage (NCBI taxonomy): Eukaryota > Metazoa > Chordata > Chondrichthyes > Heterodontiformes > Heterodontidae > Heterodontus > Heterodontus francisci. The sequence goes on from NC_090398.1 coordinate 1,552,399, forward strand.
GTGATTCATTGTGGTAGGAAGAATGAGGAGAGGCAATATAAAATAAATTGTACAATTCTAAAGGGGGTGCAGGAGCAGAGGGACCTGGGGGTATATGTGTATAAATCATTGAAGGTGGCAGGACAGGTTGAGAGAGAGTGGTTAATAAAGCAGACGGGATCCTGGGCTTTATAAATAGAGGCAGAGAGTACAAAAATAAGGAAGTTCTGGTGAATCTTTATAAAACACTGGTTCAGCCTCAACTGGAGTATTGTGTCCAGTTCCGGGCTCCACACTTTAGGAAGGATGTGAAGGCGTTAGAGAGGGTGCAGAAAAGATTCAGGAGAATGGTTCCCAGGGATGAGGAACTTCAGTTAACGTGGATAGATTGGAGAAGCTGGGACTGTTCTCCTTGGGGAAGAGAAGGTTGAGAGGAGATTTGATCGAGGTGTTTAAAATCACGAGGGGGGGGTCTGGACAGAGTAGATCAGGAGAAACCGTTCCCAGTGGCGGAAGGATCCGGAACCAGAGGACACTGATTTAAGGTGATTGACACAAGAAGCAACAGTGACAAGAGGGAAAACTATTTCACACAGCGAGTGGTTAGGATCTGGAATGCTCTGTCTGAGAGTGTGGTGGAGGCAGATTCAATCGAGGCTCTCAAAAGGGAATTGAATTGGTGGATCCAGGTTTTAGGGTCGGCCTTGAAAGAGGAGAGGGAGGGAGACGGAGAGGTATCGGGAGGTCCCCACGTTTAAGGAAGGTCTTCAGAGGCCGTGAGTAGTGCATCAGGCCCACCCACTCATTTGGGGGGTAAGAGGAGGAAATGGAGAGAAATCGTGTTACACTGTATCTAATCCCCACCCCGCTCCTCTTTCTACCCCGAAACATCACTTCCACAGCCCAGAGAGGATAAAGGTCAGGGCTGAGGGGAACGAGGTGATTGGAGGACCATGAGAGGGCCGAAGGAATCAGGATCTCAGGCCGTGGCTATTTTCAGGTGAGCTCACTGATGACAAAGCAGCAGAGATCCTGTTCCACAGCAAACATCTCGAGAATAAACAAGAGGGGGAGCACCAAACACTCTCAGAACCGAATGGCCTCTTCCTGTTCCTGTCCCTTAACTGCTTATCAAATTACAAAGGATACACAGCACAGAAATCGGCAATTCAGACTCACTGGTCCGTGCTGGTTATCTCAGTTCCACAAGCCTCCGTCCACCACCCTCTGCATCTTACTCATTGTTATTTTCAAATAACTCAACTCTATCTCTGAAACCTCCTCCAGCCCCTACAACCCTCCCTATCTCTGTAACCTCCTCCAGCCCCTACAACCTTCCCTATCTCTGTAACCTCCTCCAGCCCCTACAACCTTCCCTATCTCTGTAACCTCCTCCAGCCCCTACAACCTTCCCTATCTCTGTAACCTCCTCCAGCCCCTACAACCTTCCCTATCTCTGTAACCTCCTCCAGCCCCTACAACCTTCCCTATCTCTGTAACCTCCTCCAGCCCCTACAACCCTCCCTATCTCTGAAACCTCCTCCAGCCCCGACAACCCTCCCTATCTCTGAAACCTCCTCCAGCCCCTACAACCTTCCCTATCTCTGTAACCTCCTCCAACCCCTACAACCTTCCCTATCACTGTAACCTCCTCCAACCCTCCCTGTGACTGTAACCTCCTCCAGCCCCTACACCCCTCATCTCTGTAACCTCCTCCAGTCCCTACAACCCTCCCTATCTCTGTAACCTCCTCCAGCCCCTACAACCTTCCCTATCTCTGTAACCTCCTCCAGCCCCTACAACCTTCCCTATCTCTGTAACCTCCTCCAGCCCCTACAACCTTCCCTATCTCTGTAACCTCCTCCAGCCCCTACAACCCTCCCTATCTCTGAAACCTCCTCCAGCCCCGACAACCCTCCCTATCTCTGAAACCTCCTCCAGCCCCTACAACCTTCCCTATCTCTGTAACCTCCTCCAACCCCTACAACCTTCCCTATCACTGTAACCTCCTCCAACCCTCCCTGTGACTGTAACCTCCTCCAGCCCCTACACCCCTCATCTCTGTAACCTCCTCCAGTCCCTACAACCCTCCCTATCTCTGTAACCTCCTCCAGCCCCTACAACCTTCCCTATCTCTGTAACCTCCTCCAGCCCCTACAACCTTCCCTATCTCTGTAACCTCCTCCAGCCCCTACAACCTTCCCTATCTCTGTAACCTCCTCCAACCCTCCCTATCACTGTAACCTCCTCCAGCCCCTACACCCCTCATCTCTGTAACCTCCTCCAGTCCCTACAACCCTCGCTATCTCTGTAACCTCCTCTAGCCCCGACAACCCTCCCTATCTCAGTAACTTCCTCCAGTCCCTACAACAATCCCTATCTCTAACCTCCTCCAGTCCCTACAATCCACCCTATCACTGTAACCTCCTCTAGCCCCTACAACCCTGCCCACCTCTGTAATCTCCTCCAGCCCCTACAACCCTCCCTATCTCTGTCACCTCATCCAGCCCATACAACCCTCCCTATCACTGTCACCTCCTCCAGCCCCTGCAACCCTCCCCAACTCTCTAACCTCCTCCAGCCCCTACAACCCTCCCTGTCTCTGTAACCTCCTCCAGCCCCGACAACCCTCCCTATCTCTCTAAACTGCTCCAGTCCTGACAACCCTCCCTATCTCTGTAACCTCCTCTAGCCCCGACAACCCTCCCCATCTCTCTAACCTGCTCCAGTCCCGACAACCCTCCCTATCTCTGTAATCTCCTCCAGCCCCTACAACCCTCCTGATCTTTAACCTCCTCCAGCCCCTACAATCCTCGCTATCTCTGTAACCTCCTCCAGCTCCAACAACCCTCCCTATCTCTGTAACTTCCTCCAGCTCCAACCCTCCCCATCTCTGTAACCTCCTCCAGCCCCTACAACCCTCCCCATCTCTAACCTCCGTCAGCCCCGACAACCCTCCCCATCTCTGTATCCTCCTCCAGCCCCTACAACCCTCCCCATCTCTCTAACCTGCTCCAGCCCCGACAACCCTCCCTATCTCTGTAACCTCCTCCAGTCCCTACAACCCTCCCCATCTCTCTAACCTGCTCCAGCCCCGACAACCCTCCCTATCTCTGTAACCTCCTCCAGTCCCTACAACCCTCCGAGATCTCTGCGCTCCTCCAATTCCGGCCTCTTGAGCATCCCCCGATTTTAATCTCTCCGCCATTGGTGGCCGTGCCTTCAGCTGCCTGGGCCCTGAGCTCTGGAATTCCCTCCCTGAACCTCTCCACCTCTCTCTCTCTCCTCCTTTAAGACACTGCTTAAAACCTCCCTCTTTCACCCAGCTTTTGGTCACCTAATAGCTCCTGATGTGACTCTGGGTCCTGTGAAGCATCTTGGGAGGCTCAGCACTGTTGATGGTGCTTTATAAACGTATGTTGTTTTCATCGCTGAGTCAATTAATGTCGAGGTTATGTTACTGAGCCTAATGTAATTCAAAGGTTGGACTGACCTTGGTGCAACTGAAGGGACAGATTGGCGCTGGAGTAATGAACGGCAATGGGATGCACACTTCCAGTTTCTCCCTCCTCGGAGGAGTTGGTCCCTTTAAGGACAGCCATACATTGCTGGGCAAAGGAACTGAGCAGCTGAGCGACCAGGAGAGGCATTAAACTTAGCATCTGTCAGCAGAGCGATAAAACTCTTTAAATGGGCAGGTTTGAAATCACTGCTGTTAATTTATCACAGGCCTCTCGTTGTCGACACATTGTCAAATATCACCGCAGTCAGTGAGCGTGGGTGCAGCTGCACTCAGTCACCCCTTTCACCCTGACCATTCCAGGGAATCGTTCACACTGGATACCATGATCTGCTTAACAGTGCAATAAATCACCCAGCAGTGTCAACGCTCCCTTTCAATATTGCCTGCCGTTAATTAAAGGGCCGTCAGCAAGTGAAACACCGAAGGGCTTTTTACAGAGGCTTTCAAATTGAGGTAGTCTGAGAGTACAAAAGGAAGTTAGGAGGTGAACTTTTATAAAACACGGGTTCAGCCTCAACTGGAGTATTGTGTCCAGTTCCGGGATCCACACTTTAGGAAGGATGTGAAGGCGTTAGAGAGGGTGCAGGAAAGATTCAGGAGAATGGTTCCCAGGGATGAGGGACTTCAGTTAACGTGGATAGATCGGAGAAGCTGGGAGTGTTCTCCTTGGGGAAGAGAAGGTTGAGAGGAGATTTGATCGAGGTGTTCAAAATCGTGAGGGGGGGTCTGGACAGAGTAGATCAGGAGAAACCGTTCCCATTGACGGAAGGATCCGGAACCAGAGGACACTGATTTAAGGTGATTGACACAAGAAGCAACAGAGACAAGAGGGAAAACTATTTCACACAGCGAGTGGTTAGGATCTGGAATGCTCTGTCTGAGAGTGTGGTGGAGGCAGATTCAATCGAGGCTGTCAAAAGGGAATTGGAGAGGAAGAATGTGCAGGGTGACGGAGAGAAGGAGGGGGAGTGGGGCTAGGTGAGCTGCTGTTGTAGAGAGACAGCATGAACACGATGGGCTGAACAGCCTCTTTCTGTGCTGTAACCAATGATTCTAAGTCTTCCGACAATTATACAGGGCACTGGTCAGACCACAGTTGGACTATTGTGTGCATGTTTGGTCTCCTTATCTAAGGAAGGATATACGTGCCCTCGAGGGAAGCAACGAAGGTTCACTGGACTGATTCCTGGGATGTGGGGAGTGTCCGATGAGGAGACATTGAGCAGACTGGGCCGATATTCCCCGGAGTTTCGAAGAATGAGAGGTGATCTCATTGAAACGTATAAAATTCAGAGAGGGTTTGACAGGGTAGATGCTGAGAGGCTGTTTCCCCCCCCCCCCCCCGGATGGAGAGTCTGGAACTGGGGGAGGGGATGGGTATCACAGTCTCAGGATAAGGGGTCGGCCATTTTGGACTGAAATGAGGAGAAATGTCTCCACTCCGAGGGTTGTGAACCTTTGGAATTCTCTCCCCCAGAGAGCTGTGGATGCTCAGTCATTGAGTATATTCAAGACGGAGATCGAGGGATTTTTGGACACTGAGGGAATTGAGGGATACGGGGAGAGGGCGGGAAGGTAGAGATGAGGTAGTGGATCAGCCCTGATCGTATTGAATGGGAGAGCAGGCCCGAGGAGCCGAATGGCCTCCCCCTGCTCCTGTTAAAATCTCCCTCTTTGACCGAGCTTTAGGTCACCAATCCATTTGCGGCTCGGGGGTTCAAATGTTCTCTGATTTACGCTGCTGTGAAGGGCCTGGATGGACGTTTACGATGTTAAAGCGGCGACACAAATGCACATTGTCGTATCAACGGCAGCAGTTGTTGTATCAGTTGCAAGGTGGGTCGGAGTCCTGAATCGAGAGCAGGCGGGGAGTGGTGGGGGGGGGGGGCGCGGATTCCAGTCCCTGGATACATCACTGCGGGTGGCGTCCAGCGGCTGATGTGAAACAAATAAAATCTCCGGCGCAGACCTCACCCTTTCGCTATTTTATTTTTAGAAAAAAAAACGCACGCAACCTTCACAGTACTTGGCAAATCTTCTCATCGACAGACGCTGGAGGGGTAACACTCAGACACGAAGACACCACCCCATCCAGGAAAGAGGGTCATCTCAAAAGCACGAGTCCTAGACCTCGCTACTGTCACCCCGTCTTCTCGTGGGGACTGCCCCCTCTGTGTGTGTGTGTGTGTGGGGGGGTGGGGAGAACAGGCAGAATTTGTAATTGGCTTTTATGCCTACAAAAATGGGTATTAATTTGCGATTCAGCTGTACAGAAATGAATGGAGGGGCTGCGAATATTGAACAGGAGACTATTACAGGCAATTGGCCCATTTCTTCTTCAATCGCCCGCTGCTCCTGGTTCCAATCTCAGCAGCAACCCCCCTCATTACCTCCTCGGTTTACTAAATCTCACGGGGACGTGTGCAGGGGGCATTGCGGATGGGTCGATGCAGGATTTGCGGGAGGTGGGAAACGGGCCTGGACAGAGACGGGCGTGTGCTGGCCGACAAGGGAGACCAGGCGTGAGCAGGGATTGTCGAGGTGGGGGAGGCATAGAGTCGAGTGGGGATTGGCACAGAGGGGTTCAGGAAATGAAAGACTCGGGTGTTTGACAGAAGCGGCTCAAGCCTGAGAGGCAGCAGTTTCACGAGGACAGACAGTCTGAGGGGCCAGAGTTACTGGGTGAGGGGGGAGAGGAGTGACAGTCTGAGGGGCCAGAGTTACTGGGTGAGGGGGGAGAGGAGTGACAGTCTGAGGGGCCAGAGTTACTGGGTGAGGGGGGAGAGGAGTGACAGTCTGAGGGGCCAGAGTTACTGGGTGAGGGGGGAGAGGAGTGACAGTCTGAGGGTCCAGTGTTACTGGGTGAGGGGGGAGAGGAGTGACAGTCTGAGGGGCCAGAGTTACTGGGTGAGGGGGGAGAGGAGTGACAGTCTGAGGGGCCAGAGTTACTGGGTGAGGGGGGAGAGGAGTGACAGTCTGAGGGGCCAGAGTTACTGGGTGAGGGGGGAGAGGAGTGACAGTCTGAGGGTCCAGTGTTACTGGGTGAGGGGGTGAGGAGTGACAGTCTGAGGGGCCAGAGTTACTGGGTGAGGGGGGAGAGGAGTGGCAGTCTGAGGGTCCAGTCTTACTGGGTGAGGGGGGAGAGGAGTGACAGTCTGAGGGTCCAGTGTTACTGGGTGAGGGGGGAGAGGAGTGACAGTCTGAGGGTCCAGTGTTACTGGGTGAGGGGGGAGAGGAGTGACAGTCTGAGGGGCCAGAGTTACTGGGTGAGGGGGGAGAGGAGTGACAGTCTGAGGGGCCAGAGTTACTGGGTGAGGGGGGAGAGGAGTGGCAGTCTGAGGGTCCAGTCTTACTGGGTGAGGGGGGAGAGGAGTGACAGTCTGAGGGTCCAGTCTTACTGGGTGAGGGGGGAGAGGAGTGACAGTCTGAGGGTCCAGTCTTACTGGGTGAGGGGGGAGAGGAGTGACAGTCTGAGGGTCCAGTGTTACTGGGTGAGGGGGGAGAGCAGTGACAGTCTGAGGGTCCAGTGTTACTGGGTGAGGGGGGAACGGAGTGACAGTCTGAGGGTCCAGTGTTACTGGGTGAGGGGGACAGGAGTGACAGTCTGAGGGTCCAGTGTTACTA